>NC_088239.1:88099326-88111826 GCF_036934945.1 Oncorhynchus masou masou
TCGAGAGAGAGAGAGAGAGATGAGATCGAGAGAGAGAGAGATGAGAGCGAGAGAGAGAGAGAAACAGAGAGAGAGATGAGAGAGAGAGAGATCGAGAGAGAGATGAGATGAGAGCGAGAGAGAGAGAGAGAGAGAGAGAGAGAGAGAGGGAGAGAGAGAGAGAAACAAGGAGAGAGAGATGAGAGAGAGAGATCGAGAGATGAGATGAGAGCGAGAGAGAGAGATGAGAGAGAGATGAGAGAGAGAGATGAGATAGAGAGAGAGAGAGAGAGAGGTCACAATCAGATGAGCTCCTGCATTTTTCAGCATTTCTTTAAAAAAGATAGATTTGGAGTTAGATAAACTTGGATTTTTTGTCAGGAACACATACTGGATTCTACCCTCTACAACATAACCCCCACTTCAAATCAAAACTTAAAACCTACAACCTGATTTTGGACGGAATTACGGAATCACCTGGAAGGTTCACAACTACCAAGATTTATTTCTCTATACAGCAAATTCTCTGGAAAACAACAGAAACCTGAAAACCCCATCCAACCTGGAACTGAGTGAGTAATGCTTAGTCTGAAACTATATATTTAAAAGCCAAAAGCCAAGAAGAAAAATACACAACATTACTTTATAAGGACTGAATTCTAACATAATTCTGCCAAGCTTGATGCAGCTTCAAGTAGCACTGACGTGTCAAGTGAGAGGTGTCAAAGCCCATTAGCCCAACAATGGCAGGAGAGTCACACAGTCTACCCCAACCAAATGGAGAGGCCTTAGAGGCTCCCTCCCGCTGTTCAGAGGTAATTAAAATACAGTACCCTTTGCATGTAAAGAATGATAAGTCAAGAAAAGATTACAAAATGAAGCTCCTTATGGAAAATCAAGAGACACTTTTTGCTGACTATTACAAAAATGGGAACATCAGCAACCTTATCTTCCACACAAACCATCCCCTGGCATGGCACAGTGCTATATTAGCACACTACCCCTTTGTTAAGAGAGGGGGGGTTAACGAGGGCTGGAAACTCAGAATACTTGATAACGAGGACTCTGAGTCAAGCAATATAAATATCTATAAGTCCGGAACAGTAATTGTACAGAATAACACCAAACAGTTTCAGCTGGACTTTCACCTAATCAAAGAATTAGCCCAGCAGGAGAAGCTCTCCCTTGATAAAGATACCCCCACACCGAGTGGGTCAGACCAGACCTCTTCACTATGTAACCCCACAGACGAGCAACCCCCAGCGGAGAGTCAACCTCCCAGCACAGATTACCACTCCCTCATTGAAATGAAAGACAAATTCACCCAGCTGGAGATAAGGCAGGTGGAGCTGGAACAGCAGGTGATCACACTTCAGTCAGCACAGACCCAGACAACAGCCCAGCAAAACAACAGCCCCTAACCAGACCAGGAGAGCTGGAGGTGGACAGAGACATATCTGCACTTTGGACAGTGGTGAGACAAATACAACAGGAGAAAGAGGAGCAGAACAGGCAACTAGAGGAGAGTATCAGACTGCTGGTGGAGGAGAGGTTGAGGGGGATGGAGGAGAAGGTGAGGGGGATGGAGGAGAGGTTGAGGGGGATGGAGGAGAGGTTGAGGGGGACGGCGTGTGACAGAGAACAACCCACTAGAGAGGTGGCCACCCCACAGAGAAGCCAGCAGAACAGCCCACTTCAGCACCCGACAAAAGTCTCGACACCACAGCAGAACAGACAAATGAAGAACCCCAAGCCCAGCGGCTCTCACCCCCCCTGAGCACCCCCCCTGTCAGCCACCCTGATAGCCCTTCTGACAACCCCCCCACACCCACTGAGGACAAACACAAGACACAGATTGTACTACTTATGGACTCAAATGGGAAATATATAGAAGAAAAAAAAACTTTTTCCCAAACACAGTGTGTCTAAACTCTGGTGTCCAAACACTCAGAGCGCCATAGACCTTCTGTCTGAGGCCAAACTAGGCTCACCCAGCCACATAATAATACACACAGGCACAAACGACCTGAGGGCCCAGCAGGAAAGAGTGGCCACAGCACTGAAGGGAGTGATTGAAAAGGCTTCTTCTACTTTCCCCAACGCACAAGTGGTTATCTCCACCCTGCTACCACGAAAAGACTTCCACCCTGCCACAATACAGCGGGTAAACGCAAGTATTTCCCGTGACTGTGCCTCAAAACCAAACGTTTTCCTGGCCCACCACTCCACCCTGGACTTGAACAGCCTCTATGACCAGGTCCACCTCTACAAGGCAGCAGTGTCCATCTTTGCCCGAACTCTAAAGGACATCGCTCTCAAACGTATCCCCAACACTTCACACAGGAGCAACAGATCAATAGACACCCCACATAGACCAGCGAGACACCCTCCCAGACCTGCAGGACCCCCCCCTGGACCTACACATAGAGGACCTACGCCAAGAGGAATTACATCCAGACCACCGCACACCCAGACACATCCACACCCCTACCCCAACCAATCAACACCCCCCCACGTCAATCATGCCCCATTTAGGCCCCCTCAGATCAGACCTATGCCACTCCTGCCCACCCCATGCACCCCACCTCCGCAAAGAGGGCCTCAACATGGAAGCCACACATACGCCCAGGTAGTGAGCGGGCAAACAGTCCCAACCCCCACTCTCACACTCGCCCAAGCCAATGGCATGTACCAGATGCTCAGCAGGCTCTGCTCACACTTACTGGCCTGAGGCCAAACCACGACCAACAACATTGGACACTTTATGGAACAAAAAGCCTTTACTATTTCATCCTGGAATATCCAAGGCCTGAGGTCATCTGCCTTTGGCCTGAAGAGCAGAAACCCGGACTTCACCAAAGAAATCGGTAATACAGACATTGTCATCCTGCAAGAAACCTGGTATAGAGGAGACAGACCCACTGGATGCCCTCTAGGTTACAGAGAGCTGGTAGTCCCATCCACCAAACTACCAGGTGTGAAACAGGGAAGGGACTCAGGGGGTATGCTAATTTGGTATAGAGCAGACCTAACTCACTCCATTAAATTAATCAAAACAGGAACATTCTACATTTGGCTAGAAATTCAAAAGGAAATTATCCTAACAGAGAAAAATGTCCTCCTGTGTGCTACCTATATCCCCCCACTAGAATCCCCATATTTTAATGAAGACAGCTTCTCCATCCTGGAGGGGGAAATCAACCATTTCCAGGCCCAGGGACATGTACTAGTCTGTGGTGACCTAAATGCCAGAACCGGACAAGAACCTGACACCCTCAGCACACAGGGGGACAAACACCTGCCTGGAGGTGACAGCATCCCCTCCCCCGTATGCCCCCCTAGGCACAACTATGACAACATAACCAACAAAAACGGGTCACAACTCCTGCAGCTCTGTCGCACGCTGTAACATTAAGAAATGCTATAGATGGAAGGAATGCAGTTTGGAAACCTACCAAAAAACAATTAGGCAACAACAAATTCAATCCCTTTTAGACAATTTCCTGGGTAAAACGTTCCACTGTAATAGTGAAGGTGTAAACTTGGCAGTAGAAAATCTTAACAGTATATTTGACCTCTCAGCTTCCTATCAAATCTAAAAATCTCAAATAGAAAACCGAAGAAAATTAACAACAATGACAAATGGTTTGATGAAGAATGCAAAATTCTAAGAAAGAAATTGAGAAACCTGTCCAACCAAAAACATAGAGACCCGGAAAACCTGAGTCTACGCCTTCACTATGGTGAATCACTAAAACAATACAGAAATACACTACGGAAAAGAAGGAACAGCATGTCAGAAATCAGCTCAATGTAATTGAAGAATCCATAGACTCTAACCACTTCTGGGAAAATTGGAAAACACTAAACAAACAACAACACGAAGAATTATCTATCCAAAATGGAGATGTATGGGTAAACCACTTCTCCAATCTTTTTGGCTCTATAACAAAGAATAAAGAGCAAAAACATATACATGATCAAATACAGATCTTAGAATCAACTATTAAAGACTACCAGAACCCACTGGATTCTCCAATAACATTGAATGAGTTACAGGACAAAATAAAAACCCTCCAACCCAAAAAGGCCTGTGGTGTTGATGGTATCCTCAATGAAATGATCAAATATACAGACAACAAATTCCAATTGGCTATACTAAAACTCTTTAACATCATCCTTAGCTCTGGCATCTTCCCCAATATTTGGAACCAAGGACTGATCACCCCAATCCACAAAAATGGAGACAAATTTGACCCCAATAACTACCGTGGAATATGCGTCAACAGTAACCTTGGGAAAATCCTCTGCATTATCATTAACAGCAGACTCGTACACTTCCTCAATGAAAACAATGTACTGAGCAAATGTCAAATTGGCTTTTTACCAAATTACCGTACAACAGACCATGTATTCACCCTGCACACCCTAATTGACAACCAAACAAACCAAAATAAAGGCAAAGTCTTCTCATGCTTTGTTGATTTCAAAAAAGCCTTTGACTCAATTTGGCATGAGGGTCTGCTATACAAACTGTTGGAAAGTGGTGTTGGGGGTAAAACATACGACATCATAAAATCCATGTACACAAACAACAAGTGTGCGGTTAAAATTGGCAAAAAACACACACATTTCTTCACACAGGGTCGTGGGGTTAGACAGGGATGCAGCTTAAGCCCCACCCTCTTCAACATATATATCAACGAACTGGCGCGGGCACTAGAAAAGTCTGCAGCACCCGGCCTCACCCTACTAGAATCTGAAGTCAAATGTCTGCTGTTTGCTGATGATCTGGTGCTTCTGTCACCAACCAAGGAGGGCCTACAGCAGCACCTAGATCTTATGCACAGATTCTGTCAGACCTGGGCCCTGACAGTAAATCTCAGTAAGACCAAAATAATGGTGTTCCAAAAAAGGTCCAGTCACCAGGACCACAAATACAAATTCCATCTAGACACTGTTGCCCTAGAGCACACAAAAAACTATACATACCTTGGCCTAAACATCAGCGCCACAGGTAACTTCCACAAAGCTGTGAACGATCTGAGAGACAAGGCAAGAAGGGCATTCTATGCCATCAAAAGGAACATAAATTTCAACATACCAATTAGGATTTGGCTAAAAATACTTGAATCAGTCATAGAGCCCATTGCCCTTTATGGTTGTGAGGTCTGGGGTCCGCTCACCAACCAAGACTTCACAAAATGGGACAAACACCAAATTGAGACTCTGCACGCAGAATTCTGCAAAAATATCCTCAGTGTACAACGTAGAACACCAAATAATGCATGCAGAGCAGAATTAGGCCGATACCCACTAATTATCAAAATCCAGAAAAGAGCAGTTAAATTCTATAACCACCTAAAAGGAAGCGATTCCCAAACCTTCCACAACAAAGCCATCACCTACAGAGAGATGAACCTGGAGAAGAGTCCCCTAAGCAAGCTGGTCCTGGGGCTCTGTTCACAAACACACCCTACAGAGCCCCATGACAGCAGCACAATTAGACCCAACCAAATCATGAGAAAACAAAAAGATATTTACTTGACACACTGGAAAGAATTAACAAAAAACAGAGCAAACTAGAATGCTATTTGGCCCTACACAGAGAGTACACAGCGGCAGAATACCTGACCACTGTGACTGACCCAAAATTAAGGAAAGCTTTGACTATGTACAGACTCAGCGAGCATAGCCTTGCTATTGAGAAAGGCCGACGTAGGCAGACATGGCTCTCAAGAGAAGACAGGCTATGTGCTCACTGCCCACAAAATGAGGTGGAAACTGAGCTGCACTTCCTAACCTCCTGCCCAATGTATGACCATATTAGAGAGACATATTTCCCCCAGATTACACAGATCCACAAAGAATTCGAAAACAAATCCAATTTTGAAAAACTCCCATATCTACTGGGTGAAATTCCACAGTGTGCCATCAGAGCAGCAAGATTTGTGACCTGTTGCCACGAGAAAAGGGCAACCAGTGAAGAACACGCACCATTGTAAATACAACACATATCTATGCTTATTTATTTTATCTTGTGTCCTTTACCATTTGCACATTGTAAAAACACTGTATATATATATATATATATATATATATAATATGACATTTGTAATGTCTTTATTGTTTTGAAACTTCTGTATGTGTGATGTCTACTGTTAATTTTTATTGTTTATTTCACTTTATATATTATATACCTTACTTGCTTTGGCAATGTTAACACATGTTTCCCATGCCAATAAAGCCCCTTGAATTGAATTGAATTGAATTGAGATGAGATGAGAGCGAGAGAGAGAGAGAGAGAGAAAGGGAGAGAGAGAGAGAGAGAGAGAGAGAGAGAGAGAGAGAGAGAGAGAGAGAGAGATGAGATGAGAGCGGGAGAGAGAGAGAGAGATGAGAGAGAGATGAGAGAGAGAGAGCGAGAGCGAGAGCGAGAGAGAGAGAGATAGAGATAGAGATAGAGATGAGAGAGAGAGAGAGAGAGAGAGAGAGAGAGAGAGAGAGATATCGAGAGAGAGATGAGATGAGAGCAGGAGAGAGAGAGAGAGAGAGATGAGAGAGGGATGAGAGAGAGAGATCGAGAGAGAGAGATGAGATCGAGAGAGAGAGAGATGAGAGCGAGAGAGAGAGAGAAACAGAGAGAGAGATGAGAGAGAGAGAGATCGAGAGAGAGATGAGATGAGAGCGAGAGAGAGAGAGAGAGATGAGAGAGAGAGATCGAGGGAGAGAGAGAGAGGGAGAGAGATCGAGAGAGAGATGAGATGAGAGAGAGAGAGAGAGAGAGATGAGAGAGAGATGAGAGAGAGAGAGCGAGAGCGAGAGCGAGAGAGAGAGAGATAGAGATAGAGATGAGAGAGAGAGAGAGAGAGAGAGAGAGAGAGAGAGAGAGAGGGAGAGAGAGAGAGAAACAGAGAGAGAGATGAGAGAGAGATCGAGAGATGAGAGCAAGAGAGAGAGATGAGAGAGAGAGATGAGATAGAGAGAGAGATGAGATGAGAGCGAGAGAGAGAGAGAGAGAGAGAGGGAGAGAGAGAGAGAGAGAGAGAGAGAGAGAGAGAGAGAGAGAGAGAGAGAGAGAGGCAGAGAGAAAGAGACAGAGAGAGAGAGACAGCGAGAGAGTGAGACAGAGAGAGAGAGACAGAGAGAGAGAGAGAGCAATGACCAAACGATATACTGTATGTGAGGCTCTTGATCATATCTTTGATCATAACACTGGTGAGGAGGAGAGAGTCCTTGTTAAACTTTGACACAAAGTAGTCTGTGATAAATAGTACAATATGTTTCATCTGAGTATTTGTTACAATCAAAATAATCCATACATTATGCTTTTTTTAACACACAAAAAAAAAGATTACGAGTTGTATGAGGTCAGGTCAAAGAGGCCTAAAGGCCAAAAAGAGCAAATAGAAGTTAAAAATATGTAAGGGAATTCACCCCCGTAGTGGACAAAAATGAATGGCAAATTATTGGCATAGGACAAACCATGTACACATTGGCCAATACCACCCAAAGCGGCGTTGATTCATGCAAAGTTTACTTCAAATGCCATATGGCTATTGCCAGTTGTAACACTTCAAAAATCCAACAGGTGGCGATTGCGCTCCACCATGGTTTTTCATATTGATATTGGACTCCAAGTCAACATCCAAAAGCCAAATTTTGAAAAAATGGATTTTTTTTGAAAAAAACTTATCACCCCTTAAAAAAGTGCTTTCTGGACCGTTTTCGAAATTCTTTCGCTTTTTTGTCAATTACACATGTAAAAGAACTGTATGAAAATACATTTGTCCAATTTTATTATCATAATTTTTTTAATTTTTTTATTTGCGCATTATTGCATATGTTTTGTCCATCTGCAATATGATTTCATAGGAAGTCAGAAGTCAAAAGTCAAAAATTATTAAATTTCATAAAAAACTTCACACACCCCTAAAAAAGTGCTTTCTGGACCATTTTTCGAAAAAACTTCGAATTTTGTGTCAGTTACACACGTATAAGAACTGTATCAACATACTTTAGTCATGTTTTATTATCATAATTTTTTTTTTTTTTTTACTTGCGCATTATAGCATGTGTTTTGTCCATCTGCAATATGATTTCATAGGAAGTCAGAAGTCAAAAGTCAAAAATTATTAAATTTCATAAAAAACTTCACACACCCCTAAAAAAGTGCTTTCTGGACCGTTTTTCGAAAAATTTTCGAATTTTGTGTCAGTTACACACGTATAAGAACTGAATCAACATACTTTAGTCATATTTTATAATCATAATTTTTTTTTTTTTTTTACTTGCGCATTATTGCATGTGTTTTGTCCATCTGCAATATGATTTCATAGGAAGTCAGAAGTCAAAAGTCAAAAATTATTAAATTTCATAAAAAACTTCACACACCCCTAAAAAAGTGCTTTCTGGACTGTTTTTCGAAAAAATTTCGAATTTTGTGTCAGTTACACAAGTATAAGAACTGTATCAACATACTTTAGTCATATTTTATTATCATAATGTTTTTTTTTTTTTTGCTTGTGCATAAGGCATATGTTTTGTGGGGGCCAAATGTCATAAGAAATTTGACATTCTCAAAAATCCTTCAGAAATGCAAAATTGACTGGCCTGATGAACTCGGGATGGCCAGGCAGTGATTGTTGTTCCTTTCAATCACTCGTGGTGTTGATTTCATCATGTCCATTTGTTTATGTTTTCTCACTTTTGCAAAGTCACTGTGCATTTGCCATATGGTTAACTGGGCATTCACCATCACCAATTTGTCATGCTATAAAAATCATGCAGGAATGCCAAATTGACTGGCCCGATGAACTCGGGATGGCTTGGCAGTGATTCTGGTACCTCTCCATCGCTCGTTTGGGTTGATTTCAGAATGTCGCTTTTGGTGATGGTACCTCACTGTTAAAACATATTGCAAATGTTGTCTCACTTTTGCAAAGTCACTGTGCATTTGCCATATGGTTAACTGGGCATTCACCATCACCAATTTGTCATGCTATAAAAATCATGCAGGAATGCCAAATTGACTGGCCCGATGACCTCGGGATGGCTGGGCAGTGATTCTGGTACCTCTCCATTGCTCGTTAGGGTTGATTTCAGAATGTCGCTTTTGGTGATGGTACCTCACCGCTTAAACATATTGCTAATGGACAAGAGTCACCTGCAAGTCACCGTCCATCAGTCAATTTGATATCATTCTGACACCAAACTGATACAAACTGACACCAAACCCACTTTTCCCAACTCGTTTAGGAGCCAAGTATAACATACTTCAGAGCTGGCCCAAAATTCACAACGCCTTCGGTACAAAACATTAAAAAAACATAAAACACATAGTTACTTTCTAGCTGCGGGGCCAGTTCGGACATTATGTGTAGTCCTATGTGAGGCGACCCCGAATCCCGAGTTTCGGCCCGATAGGTCATTTGGTGTCCGAGTAAAAGCCTAATTGGTGCTGAAAATCCACTTTTTTCAATGCCTTGCTACGGGGTCCTTGAATGAGCTATCGGACCGAGATGTTGGGTTCTGTCTCTATGGGCCGAGACGGTCACAATGCACCTAGTCTTGTGTCTCTGGGACATTTCTAAATGTCGCCATTTTCGTAATGTCATTGCAAATGTTCGACGCTGTTTCTCGGTCCGAGAACCTCCTAGAGCGCCGTAACTCACCACGCACTATCTACCTGAGGTCTAGAACAGGATTCTAGGTCTGACGGTTCTTTTTTAGCTCGAACAAAGCTAACTATTGGAGGCACTGTCAGTCTCTACACACCCCAATACGTCCCTCCATCCAAGTTGTGTATCTGTGTGATTTATTTTTCCTTTGAATTTTTATGGGAAAAATGACTGATTTACAGTTCATGGGGGTTGTCTAATCACACATATGAAGTTTAGGACAGATATGATTTTTTTAACCCTTCCAAACAGCTCCTGAGACACCCATTATGGCACTTCCGGTTGGCACAGGAAGCTATAAATACACACATGTCTTGACTGACATAGAAACCTACGGAATCCTGAGTTTTAAGTCTTTAAGTTGAGAATTGACTGATCTACACAGGGTTGAATAATGCAGAGTCATTTCCACCTTTCGAGGTGATGTACATCCAAATACCTTTTGGGTCAATTTAACCACTCCGGTGGCTCCAGGAAGCTTAGAATCGACACAGGTAGACCTCATAGTGGTCTGATGGAATGTCATAGAAGACAGGTTCATACAGCATTCATAACCCATAAAGACCCCAGGTTGTATTTAGGGGAGCAGGCAATGTATTCCTATGGGGAGAGAAGTCAATGCACACTGTTTTTATGTAAACACCTTCTTTTAACTGTGAAAGGTTAATGCCACACAGTTAAGGTTAGGCTTGCACAGATCGGGAGGACCTTAGGAACAGTCCTGTGTTTGAATTGTCCTTCTAAACCTAACGGTTCCGCCGCTGTCACCCAAAATCAAATGACATTGTGGTGCAGGCTTCATTGTGGGCCTATTTTTCTCATGGTCGCTGCGCTCAGACCGAGCGAGCTACGGTCAAGCGGGGCACCTCGTTGGACTCGGCACGGCCTTGGGATTATGTTTATGCCATTGCCTGCTCTCTGTGTCTTTAAACACCACGCTTTGTCACTCCATCCTTGCTGTGTGTGTGTGTGAGAGCTTTTCTTTGACATCTGTTGGGAAAAATGACTGATTTACAGTTCATGGGGGTTTTCTAATCACACATATGAAGTTTTGGACAGATCTGATTTTTTTAACCCTTCCAAACAGCCCCTGAGACACCAATTATGGCACTTCCGGTTGGCACAGGAAGCTATAAATAACCTCATATCCTCATTGGGGTATGCCTTTACAGAATCCTGAGTTTTAAGTCTTTACGTTAAGAACTGAGTTATTTACGGAGGGTTTAGTGAGTGTGTGTTATTTCAGAAAATCATAGAAAATCACAGAAATGTCGCAGAGCTCCGCAGCACATTTTAAAAATATTCGTATGAACACCCTGCAACTGGATCTGTAACCGTTGAAAAAACCCCCCACCTATATCTGAACATCACGATCTGGTCATCGTACGATTTCTCTTAAATGACGATAGATAAATGGCTGATTTTTTTTTTATTGACACCGGAGGCTCCTTGACTTTGACGTGAAGTGAAAAAATCTTTTCTCTATTTTCATTTTGGACCTTTAATCCCAGAAATATGGCCATAACTCAAAAACCGTTGAGGCCTAGACGCCATCTTGTTCGGGGCCATCTTCCCATTATGCCAAACCTACGCTCACCAAGTTTCGGCTTCGAAATATTTTCAGTTTTCGAGATATGGCACGTCGTGATTCGGGATGTTTTGTCCAATAGCAATATGATTGCTTATGCCCTCTTGTGGGATCTTCCGGCATAGCGCAAAAATGGGCCAAAATTTGTTTATTTTATTAACCGAATGTCCGACAAAGTTCATTTGATGACTTCCCGGTAGGTCTGGCCCTGCCGCTCGGCCCGACGCCGTCCCCGAATTTTTAAAATGTTTTCGGACGTCTAGTAAGGGACCGTACAGTTCCAATAGGGACTTTCTCACTAACCATACGGTGATTGTCAAAATGTTCCCTTAAGGTATGTAATGTTCACAAGAACTTAAGTTGATAAAAAGATCTAACACAACATTCGGTGATAATATCTGTATTATTATGGATGTACAATCAGCTGTAACGGGGCGGCCATTTTGGACCGGGAACATAGAATTAACATGAAAGGAACACAACAACGAGGGTTAAAGGGCGACTGCCGTTGAAAAGCAACAGGTCCCGTTTGAAAACGGCCTGTGTGGCACCAACGTGAGTCAGATACAGTTACTCTTGTATCACAAATGACTACAAAGAGGAAACAGGATGATTTTTGGTCAGAAAGCCAGTCTCATCTAAAATGGAGTTTGGAACACACGAAGCATCGTAATGGGATAAATTAAGGTTGGGGTTTTAATTTGACCACAAACTTTTTGAACGGTAGTGTATATTCATGGGTTGTCTGTGATAAAGACTAACCAGCTAGCTGCCTGTAGACTGCTCTGAAGACACACATTATTCCTTATATAAATAGCATTATATTTGACCACAGCCCTATGGGTCATGGTGAAAAGGAGTGCTCTATAGGGAATAGTGTGATTCCTAAATGGCTCTACAGTAGTCCAGAACTTATTCAAGCAACACAACAACCCTCTAAGCGACAGCAGCAGTGAGCCATGCAAGAACCCAGAGTACCAGAGTAGTAATTGGTACGGACACACAAACAGACAGAGTTCCATAATGCAACCAGAACACGGATACAAAGAGGAACAGAGTCGCTGACACGCTGCTCTCTCTCTCTCTGTCCCCCTCTCTCTCTCTCTCTGTATCTCTCTCTCTGTATCTCTCTCTTTCTCTCTCTCTCTCTCTCCCCCTCTCTCTCTCTCTCTCTGTATCTCTGTCCCTCTCTCTCTCTCTCTGTATCTCTGTCTCTCTCTATCTCTTTCTCTCTCTCTCTCTCTGTCTCTCTG
>NC_088239.1:88114326-88131826 GCF_036934945.1 Oncorhynchus masou masou
AGGGAATAGGGCTCTGGTCAAAACTAGTGAACTATATAGGGAATAGGGCACTGGTCTATAGTAGTGAACTATATTGGGAATAGGGCTCTGGTCAAAACTAGTGAACTATATAGGGAATATGGTTATATAGGGCTGTGGTCTAAACTAGTGAACTATATAGGGAATAGGGCTCTGGTGAAAACTAGTGAACTATATAGGGAATAGGGCTCTGCTCAAAACTAGTGAACTATATAGGGAATAGGGTTCTATAGGGCTCTGGTCTAAAGTAGTGCACTATATAGGGAATAGGGCTCTGGTCAAAACTAGTGAACTATATAGGGAATAGGGCACTGGTCTATAGTAGTGTACTATATAGGGAATAGGGCTCTGGTCAAAACTAGTGAACTATATAGGGAATAGGGCTCTGGTCTATAGTAGTGCACTATATAGGGAATAGGGCTCTGGTCAAAACTAGTGAAATATATAGGGAATAGGGCACTGGTCTATAGTAGTGCACTATATAGGGAATAGGGCACTGGTCAAAACTAGTGAACTATATAGGAAATAGGGCTCTGGTCTATAGTAGTGCACTATATAGGGAATAGGGCTGTGGTCAAAACTAGTGAACTATATAGGGAATAGGGCACTGGTCTATAGTAGTGCACTATATAGGGAATAGGCCTGTGGTCAAAACTAGTGAACTATATAGGGAATAGGGCTCTGGTCTATAGTAGTGTACTATATAGGGAATAGGGCCCTGGTCTATAGTAGTGTACTATATAGGGAATAGGGCCCTGGTCTATAGTAGTGAACTATATAGGGAAAAGGGGTCTGGTCAAAACTAGTGCACTTTATAGGGAATAGGGCACTGGTCTATAGTTGTCATGTCTTGTTATGTCTGTTCCTGTCCTTTCTCTTCACTCTGTCTCTCTCTGCTGGTCTTTTTAGGTTACCTTCTCTGTCTCTCATTCTTCAGCTGTTCTACATCTCCCCTAACTAGCTCGTTCACTCTTTCCCACCTGTTCTCTCTTCCCCCTCTGATTAGGTCTCTATTTCTCTCTCTGTTCCTGCTACTTTCAGTGTCTGATTCTTGTTTGTGTTTTTGATGCCAGAAGCAAGCTGTCGTCTCGTTTGCTTCCACCTTGTCCTATCCTGTCGGAGTCTGCCTGTCAGGTGCATCCTGCACTATACTACGTTCTTTTTGTTCCATTGTCAACGTTGGAAGAGGATTTATGCCATTCCTGTTTTTCATTAAAGAACTCTGTTTTCTGTTAAAACCGCTTTTGGGTCTTCACTCAAGTACATAACAATAGTAGTGAACTATATAGGGAATAGGGCTCTGGTCAAAACTAGTGCACTATATAGGGAATAGGGCCCTGGTCTATAGTAGTGTACTATATAGGGAATAGGGCTCTGGTCAAAACTAGTGAACTATATATGGAATAGGGCTCTGGTCAAAACTAGTGAACTATATAGGGAATAGGGCTCTGGTCAAAACTAGTGAACTATATAGGGAATAGGGCTCTGGTCAAAACTAGTGAACTATATAGGGAATAGGGCTCTGGTCAAAACTAGTGAACTATATAGGGAATAGGGCTCTGGTCAAAACTAGTGAACTATATAGGGAATAGGGCTCTCGTCAAAACTAGTGAACTATATAGGGAATAGGGCTCTGGTCAAAACTAGTGAACTATATAAGGAATAGGGTTCTATAGGGCTCTGGTCTAAAGTAGTGCACTATATAGGTAATAGGGTTCTATAGTGCTGTGGTGTAAAATTGTGCACTAAATATATAGGGAATAGGGCTCTGGTCTATAGTAGTGCACTATATAGGGAATAGGGTTCTATAGGGCTGTGGTGTAAAGTAGTGCACTAAATATATAGGGTTCCATTTGAAACGTAGCCTCAAATCCCAGCTGATGAAAGGCAGAGGCATTACTCTGCTACCTGGTGAAATGAATAGAAATGAATGATTATTATGCCCCCTTAGCTTAGTTAAACAGTCCTCTTTCAAATCTAAGACATTTCAGAATGACATTATATTACTGTGGCTCGGTGCTATACGGAATAGATAACTCGTCATGTTAAATCAATCTTCATAAATATTCATCAGAACAGACTACTAATTGACCATCAACAGAAATACTAAGCTCAGTATAAATACGCATAGCTAGAAGTCAGAGGATATGAAGGACTGACTGAGGGTATTGTCACACACTGACCTTAGATATCTCTGTTTTCTTTATATTTTGGTTAGGTCAGGGTGTGACGAGGGTGGGTACGCTACTTTTTGTATTGTCTAGGGTTTTTTGTATGTTTATGTTGGCCTGATATGGTTCCCAATCAGAGGCAGTTGTTTATAATTGTCACTGATTGGGGATCATATTTAGGGAGCCATTTCCCCTTTGGTGTTTGTGGGATCTTGTCCTATGTTTAGTTGCCTGTCTGTACTATAGATATAGCGTCACGGTTCGTTTTGTTATTTTGGTTAGTTTGTTCAGTGTTCATTCTTATAATAATAAAGAAGAATGTACGCTGTGCCTTGGTCCGATTCATACGACGATAGAACACTGAGATCATCCGGGATGAAGAGAAAGGAAACCTCGCCACACCTGTGGAGGTCAGAGATCACCTGGTTTGACCTGGTGTTGTCAAATAGCAACCCGTCACGAACCTGAATGATCCTCTTCATCATCCTCCTGTGTGACTGTGGCACTATCTCTCTCTCTCTACTCCATCTCTCTCTCTCTCTCTACTCCATCTCTCTCTCTCTCTCTCTACTCCATCTCTCTCTCTCTCTCTACTCCTTCTCTCTCTCTCTCTACTCCATCTCTCTACTCCAACTCTCTCTCTCTCTCTCTCTACTCCATCTCTCTCTCTCTCTCTACTCCATCTGTCTCTCTCTCTCTACTCCATCTCTCTCTCCCTCCCTCCATCTCTCTCTACTCCATCTCTCTCTCCCTCTACTCCATCTCTCTCTCTCTCTACTCCATCTCTCTCTCTCTCTACTCCATCTGTCTCTCTCTCTCTACTCCATCTCTCTCTCCCTCCCTCCATCTCTCTCTCTACTCCATCTCTCTCTCTACTCCATCTCTCTCTCTCTCTCTACTCCATCTCTCTCTCTCTCTCTACTCCATCTCTCTCTCTCTACTCCATCTCTCTCTCTCTCTACTCCATCTCTCTCTCTCTACTCCATCTCTCTCCCTCTCTCTACTCCATCTGTCTCTCTCTCTCTACTCCATCTCTCTCTCTCCCTCCCTCCATCTCTCTCTCTACTCCATCTCTCTCTCTCTCTCTACTCCATCTCTCTCTCTCTACTCCATCTCTCTCTCTACTCCATCTGTCTCTCTCTCTCTACTCCATCTCTCTCCCTCTCTCTACTCCATCTCTCTATCGCTCTACTCCATCTGTCTCTCTCCCTCCCTCCATCTCTCTCTCTCTCTACTCCATCTCTCTCTCTCGCTCTACTCCATCTGTCTCTCTCCCTCCCTCCATCTCTCTCTCTACTCCATCTCTCTCTCTCTCTACTCCATCTGTCTCTCTCTCTCTACTCCATCTGTCTCTCTCTCCCTCTCTCTCCCTCCCTCCATCTCTCTCTCTCTACTCCATCTCTCTCTCTCTACTCCATCTCCCTCTCTCTACTCCATCTCTCTCTCTCTCTACTCCATCTCTCTCTCTCTCTCTACTCCATCTCTCTCTCGCTCTACTCCATCTCTCTCTCTCTACTCCATCTCTCTCTCTCTACTCCATCCTCTCTCTCTCTACTCCATATCTCTCTCTCTCTACTCCATCTCTCTCTCTCTACTCCATCTCCCTCTCTCTACTCCATCTCCCTCTCTCTACTCCATCTCCCCTCTCTACTCCATCTCTCTCTCTACTCCATCTCTCTCTACTCCATCTCTCCATCTCTCTACTCCATCTCTCTCTCTCTACTCCATCTCTCTCTCTACTCCATCTCTCTCTCTCTCTACTCCATCTCTCCATCTCTCGCTCTACTCCATCTCTCTCTCTACTCCATCTCTCTCTACTCCATCTCTCCATCTCTCTCTCTACTCCATCTCTCTCCCTACTCCATCTCTCTCTCTACTCCATCTCTCTCTCTACTCCATCTCTCCATCTCTCCCTCTACTCCATCTCTCTCTCTACTCCATCTCTCTCTCTCTACTCCATCTCTCCATCTCTCTCTCTACTCCATCTCTCTCTCTACTCAATCTCTCTCTCTCTACTCCATCTCTCTCTCTACTCCATCTCTCCATCTCTCTCTCTACTCCATCTCTCTCTACTCAATCTCTCTCTCTACTCCATCTCTCTCTCTACTCCATCTCTCTCTCTCTACTCCATCTCTCCATCTCTCTCTCTACTCCATCTCTCTCTCTACTCAATCTCTCTCTCTCTATTCTCTCTACTCCATCTCTCCATCTCTCTCTCTACTCCACCTCTCTCTCTCCATCTTCCCTCTGTGCATGTCTCACTCCGTTGTCACTTTCATCTCTCCCGTTGTCGTTCTCAGGCTCCCAGTGAAGGAGAGAGTGAGATGGGAGGATGAGTTCTATCAGAGTGAGATGGGAGGATGAGGTCTATCAGAGTGAGATGGGAGGATGAGTTCTATCAGAGTGAGATGGGAGGATGAGTTCTATCAGAGTGAGATGGGAGGATGAGTTCTATCAGAGTGAGATGGGAGGATGAGTTCTATCAGAGTGAGATGGGAGGATGAGTAAAGGTCTTTCTATCAGAGTGAGATGGGAGGATGAGTCCTATCAGAGTGAGATGGGAAGATGAATTCTATCAGAGTGAGATTGGAGGATGAGTTCTATCAGAGTGAGATGGGAGGATGAGTTCTATCAGTGAGATGGGAGGATGAGTTCTATCAGGGTGAGATGGGAGGATGAGTAAAGGTCTTTCTATCAGAGTGAGATGGGAGGATGAGTTCTATCAGAGTGAGATGGGAGGATGAGTTCTATCAGAGTGAGATGGGAGGATGAGTTCTATCAGAGTGAGATGGGAGGATGAGTAAAGGTCTTTCTATCAGAGTGTTGCCCATTTGTCCCCACAGAGAGCAGCTCCAAGCTCTGTTTAAGAGAACCCAGCAGTGGCCTCTCTCCCATTCAGACATACAGAGAGAGAGAGAGAGAGAAGGGGTGGTGTTTGATTGGTCGTTTTACAACAGCCAGCTTCCTGATGCTATGAGTCAGTATTTTCAAACACACAAGATTTTGCTTGAGCAATTAACATGATATTTGGTTATGTGCAGTGATCATGATGGGGCTTGATATAAATATATATTTATATATACACATACCGTTGAAGTCTGAAGTTTGCATACACTTAGGTTGGAGTCATTAAAACTCATTTTTCAACCACTCCACAAATGTCTTGTTAACAAACTATAGTTTTGTCAAGTCGGTTTTGTACATCTACTTTGTGCAGGACACAAGTCAGTTTTCCAGCAATTGTTTACAGACAGATTATTACACTTATAATTCACTGTGTCACAATTCCAGTGGGTCAGAAGTTTACATACACTAAGTTGACTGTGACTTTAAACAGCTTGGAACATTCCAGAAAATGATGTCATGGTTTTAGAAGCTTCTGATAGGCTAATTGACATAATTTGAGTCAATTGGAGGTGTACCTGTGGATGTATTTCAAAGCCTACCTTCAAACTCAGTACCTCTTTGCTTGACATCACGGGAAAATAAAAAGAAATCAGCCAAGACATCAGAAAAAATGTAGACCTCCACAAGTCTGGTTCATCCTTGGGAGCAATTTCCAAACACCTGAATGTACCACGTTCATCTGTACAAACAATAGTACGCAAGTATAAACACCATGGGACCACGTAGCCGTCATACCACTCAGGAAGGAGACCCGTTCTGTCTCCTAGAGATGAAAGTACTTGTGTGTGAAAAGTGCAAATCAATCTCAGAACAACAGCACAGGACCTTCTGAAGATGCTGGAGTAAACAGGTACAGAAGTATCTATATCCACAGTAAACCATGAAGCACGGGGATGACAGAATAATGTTGTGGGGTGCTTTGCTGTAGCAGGGACTGGTGCACTTCACAAAATAGATGGCTTCATGAGGAAGGGAAAGTTATGTGGATATATTGAAGCATCTCTAGACATCAGTCAGGAAGTTAAAGATTGGTCACAAATGGGTCTTCCAAATGGACAATGACATAATGCATACTTCCAAAGCTGTGTCAAAATGGCTTAAGGACAACAAAGTCAAAGTATTGGAGTGGCCATCACAAAGCCCTAACCTCGATCCTACAAAACATTTGTGGGCAGAACTGAAAGAGTTTGTGTGAGCAAGGAGGTCTACAAACCTGACTCAGTTACACCAGCTCTGTCAGGAGGAATGGGACAAAATTCACCCAAAGTATTGTGGGAAGCTTGTGGAAGGCTACCCGAAACGTTTGACCCAAGTTAAACAATTTAAGTTAAACAATTTAACGGCAATGCTACCAACTACTAATTGAGTGTACGTAAACTTCTGACCCACTGGGAATGTGATGAAAGAAATTAAAGCTGAAATAAATAATTATCTCTACTATTACTCTGACATTTCACATTCTTAAAAAAAAGTGGTGATCCTACCTGACCTAAGACCGGGCATTTTTACTCTGATTAAACGTCAGGAATGTTGAAAAATTGAGTTTAAACGTATTTGGCTAAGGTGTATGTAAACCTCCGACTTCAAATGTATATAGTAACTTGAATTGAATACACTATATGGGAGGAAAGTGCCCTGCTCGACGATACAGTAGTTACAAGCATCTGTTTGCGATTAGTTCGTCCTTGCTTCTCCCTTATCTAACTGCCTATCAGTTAAATTACCTCTACAAAATATTGATCGAACAAATGACGTGGGTTTAAGTTAAATTATTTAAGTTAAAGTATATAGGGAATAGGGTACACTACAGTATATAGGACAGTATATAGGGAATAGGGTACACTACAGTATATAGGACAGTATATAGGGAATAGGGTACACTACATTATATAGGGAATGGGGTGCACTACAGTATATAGGGAATAGGGTACATTACAGTATATAGGGAATAGGGTACACTACAGTATATAGGGAATAGGGTACACTACAGTATGTAGGGAATAGGGTACTCTACAGTATATAGGACAGCATATAGGGAATAGGGTACACTACAGTACATAGGGAATAGGGTACACTACAGTATATATGGAATAGGGTACACTACATTATATAGGAAATAGGGTACACTACATTATATAGGGAATGGGGTACACTACAGTATATAGGGAATAGGGTACACTACATTATATAGGGAATAGGGTACACTACATTATATAGGGAATGGGGTGCACTACAGTATATAGGGAATAGGGTACATTACAGTATATAGGGAATAGGGTACACTACAGTATATAGGGAATAGGGTACACTACAGTATATAGGACAGTATATAGGGAATAGGGTACACTACAGTATATAGGGAATAGGGTACACTAGAGTATATAGGGGATAGGGTACACTACAGTATATAGGGAATAGGGTACACTACAGTATATAGGGAATAGGGTACACTACAGTATGTAGGGAATAGGGTACACTACAGTATATAGGGAATAGGGTACACTACAGTATATAGGGAATGGGGTACACTACAGTATATAGGGAATAGGGTACACTACAGTATATAGGGAATAGGGTACACTACAGTATGTAGGGAATAGGGTACTCTACAGTATATAGGACAGCATATAGGGAATAGGGTACACTACAGTATATAGGACAGTATATAGGGAATAGGGTACACTACAGTATATAGGGAATAGGGTACACTACAGTATATAGGGAATAGGGTACACTACAGTATATAGGGAATAGGGTGCATTACAGTATATAGGACAGTATATAGGGAATAGGGTACACTACAGTATATAGGGAATAGGGTACACTACAGTATATAGGACAGTATATAGGGAATAGGGTACACTACAGTATATAGGGAATAGGGTACACTACAGTATATAGGACAGTATATAGGGTATAGGGTACACTACAGTATATAGGGAATAGGGTACACTACAGTATATAGGGAATAGGGTACACTATAGTATATAGGGAATAGGGTACACTACAGTATATAGGACAGTATATAGGGAATAGGGTACACTACAGTATATAGGGAATAGGGTACACTACAGTATATAGGACAGTATATAGGGAATAGGGTACACTACAGTATATAGGGAATAGGGTACACTACAGTATATAGGGAATAGGGTACACTATAGTATATAGGGAATAGGGTACACTACAGTATATAGGGAATAGGGTACACTACAGTATATAGGACAGTATATAGGGAATAGGGTACACTACAGTATATAGGACAGTATATAGGGAATAGGGTACACTACAGTATATAGGGAATAGGGTACACTACAGTATATAGGGAATAGGGTACACTACAGTATATAGGGAATAGGGTACACTACAGTATATAGGGAATAGGGTACACTACAGTATATAGGGAATAGGGTACACTACAGTATATAGGACAGTATATAGGGAATAGGGTACACTACAGTATATAGGGAATAGGGTACACTACAGTATATAGGGAATAGGGTACACTACAGTATATAGGACAGTATATAGGGAATAGGGTACACTACAGTATATAGGGAATAGGGTACACTACAGTATATAGGGAATAGGGTACACTACAGTATATAGGACAGTATATAGGGAATAGGGTACACTACAGTATATAGGGAATAGGGTACACTACAGTATATAGGGAATAGGGTACACTACAGTATATAGGGAATAGGGTACACTACAGTATATAGGGAATAGGGTACACTACAGTATATAGGGTATAGGGTACACTACAGTATATAGGACAGTATATAGGGAATAGGGTACACTACAGTATATAGGGAATAGGGTACACTACAGTATATAGGGAATAGTGTACACTACAGTATATAGGACAGTATATAGGGAATAGTTTACACTACAGTATGTAGGGAATAGGGTACACTACAGTATATAGGACAGTATATAGGGAATAGGGTACACTACAGTATATAGGGAATAGGGTACACTGCAGTAGATAGGGAATAGGGTACACTGCAGTATATAGGGAATAGGGTACACTACAGTATATAGGGAATAGGGTACACTACAGTATATAGGGAATAGGGTACACTACAGTATATAGGGAATAAGGTACACTACAGTATATAGGGAATAGGGTACACTATAGTATATAGGGAATAGGGTACACTACAGTATATAGGGAATAGGGTACACTACAGTATATAGGGAATAGGGTACACTACAGTATATAGGGAATAGGGTACACTACAGTATATAGGGAATAGGGTACACTACAGTATATAGGGAATAGGGTACACTATAATATATAGGGTATAGGGTACACTACAGTACATAGGGAATAGGGTACACTATAATATATAGAGTATAGGGTACACTACAGTATATAGGGTATAGGGTACACTACAGTATATAGGGAATAGGGTACACTACAGTATATAGGGTATAAGGTACACTACAGTATATAGGGAATAGGGTACACTACAGTATATAGGGAATAGGGTACACTACAGTATATAGGGAATAGGGTACACTACAGTATATAGGGAATAGGGTACACTATAATATATAGGGTATAGGGTACACTACAGTACATAGGGAATAGGGTACACTATAATATATAGGGTATAGGGTACACTACAGTATATAGGGTATAGGGTACACTACAGTATATAGGGAATAGGGTACACTACAGTATATAGGGAATAGGGTACACTATAATATATAGGGTATAGGGTACACTACAGTATATAGGGAATAGGGTACACTGCAGTAGATAGGGTATAGGGTACACTACAGTATATAGGGAATAGGGTACACTACAGTATGTAGGGTTTTCCATCAGCAGACTATGATTGATAATGTCAAATGCTGTACTGAAGTCTAAAACAGCTCCCACAAACTTTTTTTTTTCATCAATTTCTCTCAAGCCAATCATCAGTCATCTGTGTAAGTGCTGTGCTCGTTGAATGTCCTTCCCTGAAAGTCCTTTGCTTACAGGTTGTTCACAGTAATATAGCTTTGCATCTGGTCAAACACCATTTTTCCCAATAGTTTACTAAGGGTTGGTCGGCTATTTGAGTCAGTGAGAGAGAGGCTCTACAATTCTTGGGTTGCGGAATGACTCTTGTTTCTCTCCAGGCCTGATGGCACACACTTTCTATTAGGCTTAGGTTGAAGATGTGACAAATAGAATTGGCAACATCGTCCGCTGTTATCCTTAGTCATTTTCCATCCAAGTCGTCAGACCCCATGTGGCTTGTCATTGTTGATAGACAACAATACTGTTTTTCACCTCTTCCACACTCACTTTACAGAATTCAAAATTACAATGCTTGTCTTTCTTAAATCCTCTTGAGGATCCTCTCCTTTTTGCTGTTCTCTGTCTACTCCACTACAAGATGGAGGAGGAGAAGCAGATGGAGGAGGAGAAGCAGATGGAGAGGGGAAGCAGATGGAGCAGGAGAAGCAGATGTAGGAGAAGCAGATGGAGAGGAGAAACAGATGGAGGAGGAGAAGCAGATGGAGGAGGAGAAGCAGATGGAGGAGGAAAAGCAGATGGAGCAGGAGAAGCAGATGGAGGAGGAGAAGCAGATGGAGCAGGAGAAGCAGATGGAGTAGGAGAAGCAGATGGAGGAGGAGAAGCAGATGGAGGAGGAGAAGCAGATGTAGGAGGAGAAGCAGATGGAGCAAGAGAAGCAGATGGAGCAGGAGAAGCAGATGGAGGAGGAGAAGCAGATGGAGGAGGAGAAGCAGATGGAGGAGGAGAAGCAGATGTAGGAGGAGAAGCAGATGGAGGAGGAGAAGCAGATGGAGCAGGAGAAGCAGATGGAGGAGGAGAAGCAGATGGAGGAGGAGAAGCAGATGGAGGAGGAGAAGCAGATGGAGGAGGAGAAGCAGATGGAGGAGGAGAAGCAGATGGAGAGGAGAAACAGATGGAGGAGGAGAAGCAGATGGAGGAGGAGAAGCAGATGGAGGAGGAGAAGCAGATGGAGGAGGAGAAGCAGATGGAGGAGGAGAAGCAGATGGAGGAGGAGAAGCAGATGGAGGAGGAGAAGCAGATGGAGGAGGAGAAACAGATGGAGGAGGAGAAGCAGATGGAGGAGGAGAAGCAGATGGAGGAGGAGAAGCAGATGGAGCAGGAGAAGCAGATGGAGGAGGAGAAGCAGATGGAGGAGGAGAAGCAGATGGAGAAGGAGAAGCAGATGGAGCCGACTTCCTTGGCAGACAAGTTCCAGGTAGCGCAGGCCATTCAGATAGGGACAGATGACACATACATCAAACCCCAGCGCCGTCCAGCCACAGGAGTTGAGAACGAGAAAGTTCCAATTTGCGGTTTCCACCAAGAGTTCAAGCGGAATTGAAATTTGCTTGCTAAGCATTGCCACCTCATTTCTATAATCCTCCGCAAGCAAACACCGCATTGGAACTCCGGATTGTCAATATTGTCCCGGACAAGAGCGTAATAAAAACAGCTTCTAAATCGCTAGAAACGTTGGTTAGCTTTTCCAGGTGAAGCAGGCTCCACTGCAACCTAGCTAGCTAGCGAGTTAGTTGGTAGAAGGTTTTGACACTTATGAACAAAATAAAAATAAAACAAAATAAAACTTTGCAAACAGCAGGAGGTATCCGAGTTCGTGACAGGAGTTCATGACAGGGAATTACGTGATTTACTCTGACCTGCTCTAACCCCTGCGTGACTCGAGGGGACTGAAGGGAAATGACTGCTTCTGATAGATGGGAAAGGAGGGGCGAGAAGATGGAAAGGGGAGAGGAGAGGAGAGGAAAGGAGGGGTGAGGAGATGGAAAGGGGAGAGGAGAGGAAAGGAGGGGCGAGGAGATGGAAAGGGGAGAGGAGAGGAAAGGAAATGAGGGGCGAGGAGATGGAAAGGGGAGAGGAGAGGAGAGGAAAGGAGGGGCGAGGAGATGGAAAGGGGAGAGGAGAGGAAAGGAGGGGCGAGGAGATGGAAAGGGGAGAGGAGAGGAGAGGAAAGGAGGGGCGAGGAGATGGAAAGGGGAGAGGAGAGGAGAGGAAAGGAGGGGCGAGGAGATGGAAAGGGGAGAGGAGAGGAAAGGAGGGGCGAGGAGATGGAAAGGGGAGAGGAGAGGAAAGGAAATGAGGGGCGAGGAGATGGAAAGGGGAGAGGAGAGGAAAGGAAATGAGGGGTGAGGAGATGGAAAGGGGGGAGAGGAGAGGAAAGGAAATGAGGGGCGAGGAGATGGAAAGGGGAGAGGAGAGAGGAGGAAAGGAGGGGCGAGGAGATGGAAAGGGGAGAGGAGAGGAGAGGAAAGGAGGGGCGAGGAGATGGAAAGGGGAGAGGGAGAGGAAAAGAGGGGCGAGGAGATGGAGGGGAGATGGAGGGGAGAGGAGAGGAAAGGAGGGGCGAGGAGATGGAAAGGGGAGAGGAGAGGAGAGGAAAGGAGGGGCGAGGAGATGGAAAGGGGAGAGGAGAGGAGAGGAGGGGCGAGGAGATGGAAAGGGGAGAGGAGAGAGGAGGAAAGGAGGGGCGAGGAGATGGAAAGGGGAGAGGAGAGGAAAGGAAATGGGGGGTGAGGAGATGGAAAG
Source organism: Oncorhynchus masou masou (assembly GCF_036934945.1). Classification (NCBI taxonomy): domain Eukaryota; kingdom Metazoa; phylum Chordata; class Actinopteri; order Salmoniformes; family Salmonidae; genus Oncorhynchus; species Oncorhynchus masou. Next base: position 88,126,984 of record NC_088239.1, read on the forward strand.
GGGGGAGGGGAGAGGAGGAAAGGAGGGGCGAGGAGATGGAAAGGGAGAGGAGAGGAGAGGAAAGGAGGGGCGAGGAGATGGAAAGGGGAGAGGAGAGGAGAGGAAAGGAGGGGCGAGGAGATGGAAAGGGGAGAGGAGAGGAAAGGAAATGAGGGGTGAGGAGATGGAAAGGGGAGAGGAGAGAGGAGGAAAGGAGGGGCGAGGAGATGGAAAGGGGAGAGGAGAGGAGAGGAAAGGAGGGGCGAGGAGATGGAAGGGAGGGAGAGGAGAGGAAAGGAAATGAGGGGTGAGGAGATGGAAAGGGGAGAGGAGAGGGGAGGAAAGGAGGGGCGAGGAGATGGAAAGGGGAGAAGAGAGTAGAGGAGGGGCGAGGAGATGGAAAGGGGAGAGGAGAGGAGAGGAAAGGAGGGGCGAGGAGATGGAAAGGGGAGAGGAGAGAGGAGGAAAGGAGGGGCGAGGAGATGGAAAGGGGAGAGGAGAGGAGAGGAAAGGAGGGGCGAGGAGATGGAAAGGGGAGAGGAGAGGAAAGGAAATGAGGGGTGAGGAGATGGAAAGGGGAGAGGAGAGGAGAGGAAAGGAGGGGCAAGGAGATGGAAAGGGGAGAGGGAGGAGAGGAAAGGAGGGGCGAGGAGATGGAAAGGGGAGAGGAGAGGAGAGGAAAAGAGGAGGGGCGAGGAGATGGAAAGGGGAGAGGAGAGGAAAGGGGAGAGGAGAGGAAAGGAGGGGCGAGGAGATGGAAAGGGGAGAGGAGAGGAGAGGAGGGGCGAGGAGATGGAAAGGGGAGAGGAGAGGAGGGGCGAGGAGATGGAAAGGGGAGAGGAGAGGAGAGGAGGGGCGAGGAGATGGAAAGGGGAGAGGAGAGGAGAGGAAAGGGGGGGCGAGGAGATGGAAAGGGGATAGGAGAGGAAAGGAGGGGCGAGGAGATGGAAAGGGGAGAGGAGAGGAGAGGAAAGGAGGGGCGAGGAGATGGAAAGGGGAGAGGAGAGGAAAGGAGGGGCGAGGAGATGGAGAAGGGGAGAGGAGAGGAGAGGAGAGGAAAGGAGGGGCGAGGAGATGGAAAGGGGGAGAGGAGAGGAGAGGAAAGGAGGGGCGAGGAGATGGAAAGGGGAGAGGAGAGGAAAGGAAATGAGGGGTGAGGAGATGGAAAGGGGAGAGGAGAGAGGAGGAAAGGAGGGGTGAGGAGATGGAAAGGGGAGAGGAGAGGAGAGGAAAGGAGGGGCGAGGAGATGGAAAGGGGGGGAGAGAGAGAGGAGGAAAGGAGGGGCGAGGAGATGGAAAGGGGGAAAGGAGAGGAGAGGAGGAGGGGCGAGGAGATGGAAAGGGGAGAGGAGAGGAAAGGAAATGAGGGGTGAGGAGATGGAAAGGGGAGAGGAGAGGTCCTGAGGAAAGGAGGGGCGAGGGAGATCAATTCAGGAGAGGAGAGGAAAGGAGGGGCGAGGAGATGGAAAGGGGAGAAGAGAGTAGAGGAGGGGCGAGGAGATGGAAAGGGAGGGAGAGGAGAGGAAAGGAGGGGCGAGGAGATGGAAATAAAGAATAAAAATGGAGATGGAAAGGGTAAACAGGAAAGGAGAGGAAAGGAGGGGCTAGGAGATGGAAAGGGGAGAGGAGAGGAAGGAGGGGCGAGGAGATGGAAAGGGGAGAGGAGAGGAGGGGCGAGGAGATGGCTCTCTCTGTGTGATTGAGAGAGGTGTTCGAGGAGATGGAAAGGGGAGAGGAGAGGAGATCATTCAAAATGGGGGCGAGGAGATGGAAAGGGGATAGGAGAGGAAAGGACTCAATCGAGGAGATGGAAAGGGGAGAGGAGAGGAGAGGAAAGGAGGGGCGGGGAGATGGAAAGGGGAGAGGAGGGAGAGTATCAGGAGGGGTGAGAGGAGATGGAAAGGGGAAGGAGAGGAGGGGCGAGGAGATGGAAAGGTGAGAGGAGAGGAGAGGAAAGGAGGGGCGAGGGAGATGGAAAGTGGAGAGGAGAGGAAAGGAGGGGCGAGGAGATGGAAATAGCAGGAGAGGAGAGGAGGGGCGAGGAGATGGAAAGGTTTGTTTTGTTTGAAAGGAGGGGCGAGGAGATGGAAAGGGGAGAGGAAGTCAATTGGAGGGGCGAGGAGATGGAAAGGGGAGAGGAGAGGAGACTAAAGGAGGGCCGAGGAGATGGAAAGGGGAAGGAGAGGAGGGGCTAGGAGATGGAAAGGGGAGAGGAGAGGAAGGAGAGGAGAGGAGAGTCCACTTGTCATTCCAATCTCCTTTGCAGGAGAGGAGGGGCGATGAGATGGAAAGGGGAGTGTCTAGGAGAGGAGGGGCGAGGAGATGGACAGGGGAGAGGAGAGGAAGGGAAAGGAGGGGGAGAGGAGATGGAATCTGGGGAGAGGAGAGCAGAGGGAGGGGCGAGGAGATGGAACTGGGGAGAGGAGAGGAGAGGAAAGGAGGGGCGAGGATGCCTCCCTCCAGACTTCCTATGGAAAGTGGAGCGGAGAGAGGAGAGGAAAGGAGGGGAGAGGAGATGGAAAGGGGGAGAGAGAGGAGATGGAAAGGAGGGGGAGAGGAGATGGAAAGGGGAGAGGAGAGGAGAGCTTCTGGGGAGAGGAGATGGTGGGAGAGGAGAGGAAAGGAAAGGAGGGGTCAGGAGATGTAAAAGGGAGAGGATCTAAAGGGAGAGGAGAGGAATTCCAGGAAAGTCACAGTTAGGGAGAGGAGAGGAGCTTAACATCCTTAGGAGATGAAAGGGGAGAGGAGAGGTAAGGAGAGGAAATCAAGGAGAGGAGAGGAGAGGAGAGGAGAGGAGAGGAGAGGAGAGGAGACCTCTCACAGAAAGGAGAGGAGAGGAGAGGAAAGGGGAGAGGAGAGGAAAGGAGAGGAAAGGGGAGAGGAGAGGAAAGGGGAGAGGAGAGGAAAAGACCTTCCGAGGAGATGGAAAGGGGAGAGGAGACCTCAGGAGAGGAGGGTTCTTCCACTAACCTGCGAGGAGATGGACTCCCCTCCAAGGAGAGGAGAGGAGAGGAGGGGGCACAGGAGATGGAAATCGAGGAGGGGCGAGGAGATGGAAAGGGGAGAGGAGAGGAGAGGAGGGGCGAGGAGATGGAATCTCTTCCCTCTGAGGAAAGGGGGGCTCCAGGAGATGGAAAGGGGATAGGACCCTCCTCTCGAGGAGATGGAAAGGGGAGAGGAGAGGAGAGGAAAGGAGGGGCGAGGAGATGGAAAGGGGAGAGGAGAGGGGAGAGGAAAGGAGGGCTGAGGAGGAGATGGAAAGGGGAGAGGAGAGGAGGGGCGAGGAGATGGAAAGGTGAGCCTCCCTGAGGAGGAGGGGCAGGAGATGGAAAGTGGAGAGGAGAGGAAAGGAGGGTCGAGGAGATGGAAAGGGGAGAGGAGAGGAGAGGAGGGGCGAGGAGATGGAAAGGGGAGAGGAGAGGAAAGGAGGGGCGAGGAGATGGAAAGGGGAGAGGAGAGGAGAGGAAAGGAGGGCCGAGGAGATGGAAAGGGGGAGAGGAGAGGAGGGGCGGGGGAGATGGAAAGGGGAGATGAGAGTCAAGGATTTTGAAAAGAAGGAGAGGACATCCGATGAGATGGAAAGGGAAACGACAGAGGAGGGTTCTGAGGAGATGGAAAGGGGTGCTCTGAGGAAGGGAAAGGAGGGGAGAGGAGATGGAAAGGGGAGAGGAGAGGAGAGGAGGGCCCAACAGATGGCCCGGGGAGATCCCCTCCTCTCTTCTCCAGACCAGGGGCGGGGATGGAAAGTGGACGGGAGAGGCTCATCAACTCATCCCTGAGGAGATGGAAACGTCCCTTCCGTCTGGAAAGGAGGGAGAGGAGATGGAAAGGGGAGAGGAGAGGAAAGGAGGGGGAGAGGAGATGGAAAGGGAGAGGAGAGGGAAAGGAAAGGAGGGGTGAGGAGATCTCCAAAAGGGAGAGGAGAGGAAAGGGGAGAGGAGAGCTAAGGAGAGGAAAGGAGAGGAGAGGGAGAGGAGAGGAAAGGGGGAGGAGAGGTTTCAAGACTAGTCAGGAACTGAGACTGCTCTTCTCTGGATCAGGGGGAGGCGCTCCGGAGAGGAAAGGGGAGACTCTCTCTCCTCTGCTCTCAGAGGAGAGGATCGGAGAGGAAAGGATAGGTGAGGACCATCAGAGGGAGAGGAAACCCTCTCCGAGGAGAGGCATCTCCGGAGCGGCCCAGGAGAGGAGCGGAGAGGACAGGGAGAGGAGACCAGGTGGCGAGGGAGGAGAGGAAAGGAAAGGAAAGGAGGGGCCAGGACTGGTGTCCCCCAGGGCTCTGAGGAGAGGAGAGGAGAGGAGAGGAGAGGATAGGAAAGGAGAGGAGAGGTCATAAGGGGAGATGGAGAGGAAATCATTGCTAGGGGGAGAGGAGAGGAAATTAAGGAAAGGAGAGGAGAGGGAGATGAGAGGAGAGGAAAGGAAAGGAGAGGTCTGGAGAGGAGAGGAGTGACGGGGAGAGGGAGGAGAGGAGAGGAGAGGAGAGCTGAAGGAGAGAAGAGGAGAGGAGAGGAGAGGAAAGGGGAAAGGAAAGGAGGGGCGAGGAGATGGAACGGGGAGAGGAGAGGAAAGGGGAGAGCGCTAAGAAAGGAGGGGCGAGGAGATGGAAAAGGGAGAGGAGACCAACAATGGGGTGGAGAAGAAAGGAGGGGAGAGGACAACAAGGGGAGAGGAGACCCTGCCTCAAAGGAGAGGAGAGGATAATCCAGGCACTAGGTCAGAGGGGAACAGGGTTCCAACGTAGGGGATTTGTCAGTTCCCCTCTGCCATCAAACCAGACAACTCATCAGACACTGCTCTAGCTCTGCAGGGCAGCAATTCAATTCAATTCAATTCAATTCAATTCAGGGACTTTATTGGCATGGTA
>NC_088239.1:88136844-88146484 GCF_036934945.1 Oncorhynchus masou masou
AATAACAGCCTCCACTCTTCTGGGAAGGCTTTCCACTAGATGTAGGAACATTGCTGCTATAACAGCCTCCACTCTTCTGGGAAGGCTTTCTACTAGATGTTGGAACATTGCTGCTATAACAGCCTCCACTCTTCTGGGAAGGCTTTCCACTAGATGTTGGAACATTGCTGCTATAACAGCCTCCTCTCTTCTGGGAAGGCTTTCTACTAGATGTTGGAACATTGCTGCTATAACAGCCTCCACTCTTCTGGGAAGGCTTTCCACTAGATGTTGGAACATTGCTGCTATAACAGCCTCCACTCTTCTGGGAAGGCTTTCCACTAGATGTTGGAACGTTGCTGAAGGGACCTGCTTCCATTCAGCCACGAGAGCATTAGTGAGGTCAGGCACTGATGTTGAGCGATTAGGCCTGGCTCACAGTCAGCGTTCCAATTCATCGCAAAGGTTGAGGTCAGGGCTCTGTGCCGGCCAGTCAAGTTCTTCCACACCGATCTAAACAAACCATTTCTGTATGGGCCTCGCTTTGTGCACGGGGGCATTGTCATGCTGAAACAGGGAAGGGCCTTCCCCAAACTGTTGCCACAAAGTTGGAAGCACAGAATCGTCTAGAATGTCATTGTATGCTGTAGTGTTAAGAATTCTCTCACTGGAACTAATGAGCCAGTTTCCAGAGTCTAATGGGGTGGAGCTACACCACGACCCATGGCATTACGCATGGTGATCTTAGGTTTGGTGGGTACGCTGCTCGGCCACGGAAAACCATTTCATGAAGCTCCCAAATTTAATAGTTATTGTGCTGACGTTGCTTCCAGAGGCAGTTTGGAACTTGGTAGTGAGTGTTGCAGCCCGAGAACAGACGATTTTACGCACTACGCACTTCAGAGCTTTTGGCCTACCACTTCGTGGCTGAGCCGTTGTTGCTCCTTTCCACTTCACAATAACAGCACTTACAGTTGACCGCGCAGCCATAGCAGGGCAGAAATTTGACTTACTGACTTGTTGGAAAGGTCCCTATGACAGTACCACGTAGGAAGTCACTGAGCTCTTCAGAAAGGCCATTCTGTTTGTATATAGAGATTGCATGGCTGTGCGCTAGATTTTATACACCTGTCTGCAACAGGTGTAGCTGAAATAGTTATATTTAATTTGGAAGTGTGTGTGTGTGTGTGTGTGTGTATAAACACCATTCTCAACGTCAACAGTGAAGAGGCGACTCCGGATGCTGGCCTTCTAGGCAGAGTTGCAAAGAAAAAAATATCTCAGACTGGCCAATAAAAAAGAAAAGATTAAGATGGGCAAAAGAATACAGACACTGGACAGAGGAATTCTGCTCTAGAAGGCCAACATCCCAGAGTCACCTCTTCACTGTTGATGTTGAGACTGGTGTTTATGGATTCTATTTAATGAAGCTGCCAGAAGTTGAGGACTTGTGAGGCATCTGTTTCTCTTAACTAGACACTCTAATGTACTTGTCCTCTTGCTCAGTTGTGCACCGCCTCCCACTCCTCTTTCTATTCTGGTTAGAGACAGTTTGCGCTGTTCTGTGAAGGGAGTATTACACAGCGTTGTACGAGATCTTCAGTTTCTTGGCAATTTCTCGCATGGAATAACCTTAATTTCTCAAAACAAGAATAGCCTGACGAGTTTGAGAGGAAAGGTCTTTATTTCTGGCCATTTTGAGCCTGTAATCGAACCCACAAATGCTGCTGCTCCAGATACTCAACTAGTCTAAAGAAGGCCAGTTTTATTGCTTCTTTAATCAGGACAACAGTTTTCAGCTGTGCTAACATAATCGCAAAAGGGTTTTCTAATGATCAATTAGCCTTTTAAATTGATAAACTTAGATTAGCTAATACAGGAATGATGTTTGTTGATTACGGGCCTCTGTGCGCCTATGTAGATATTCCATTAAAAATCAGCCGTTTCCAGCTACAATAGTCATTTACAACATTAACAATGTCTACACTGTATTTCTGATAAATGGTATTTTAATGGACAAAAACACGGATATTTCTAAGTGACCCCAAACTTTTGAAAGGTAGTGTCCCATAAAAGAAATCTCTGTACATTCAAATTGACATTCAATAAAATGCAATTGTGTTCGTTGTCCATAGCTTATGCCTGCCCATACCATAACCCCACCGCCACCATGGGGTACTCTGTGCACAACGTCATACATGCCATCTACGTTGAGGCCAGTTGGACGTACTGCCAAATTCTCAAAAACGACGTTGAAGGCTTATTTTGGAGAAATTAACAGTAAATTATCTAGCAACAGCTCTGGTGGACATTCCTACAGTCAGCATGACAATTGAACGCTCCCTCAAAACGTCAAACATCTGTGGCATTGTGTTGTGTGACAAAACTGCACATTTTAGAGTGGCCTTTTATTGTCCCCCAGCACAAGGTGCACCTGTGTAATGATCATGCTAGTGTCCCACATGGACAACATCCAGTGAAATAGCAGAGCGCCAAATTCAAAAACAGAAATTCTCATTATAAAAATTCATAAAACATACAAGTGTTATACATCGGTTTAAAGATTAACTTCTTGTTCATCCAACCACGGTGTCAGATTTCAAAAAGGCTTTACGGTGAAAACCTACCTAGCCCAGAACATACCTAGCCCAGAACATAGCATGCGATTATCTGAGAACAGCGCCCAGCAGACAAATCATTACAAACAGTAACCAGCCAAGTTGACGAGTTACACATGTCAGAAATTGTGATAAAATGAATCACTTACCTTTGATGATCTTCATATGGTTGCACTCACAAGACTCCCATTTGCTCAATAAATGTTCATTTTGTTCGATAAAGTCCATGTTTATATCCAAAAACCTCAGTTTTGTTCAGTAATACACAGGCTCAAAGAAAGAAAGGTGCGAAAGGTGCGCTCTCTGTCTCGCGCATGAAAAAGCTCTGGGACACTGTAGTGTCCACTCATTCAGACTGGTCTTACTCCCTCATTTTTCAGAATACAAGCCTAAAACAATTTATAAAGACTGTTGACATCTAGTGGAAGCCATAGGAAGTGCAATTTGAGTCCTAAGTCAATGGATACTGTAATGGCATTCAATAAAAATTATCTCACTTCCTGGATGGATTTTTCTCAGGTTTTCACCTGCCATATCAGTTCTGTTATACTCACATACATTATTTTCACGGTTTTGGAAACTTTAGAGTATTTTCTATCCAAATCTACCAATTATATGTATATCCTAGCTTCTGGGCCTGAGTAGCAGGCAGTTTACTTCGGGCACGCTTTTCATCCGGAGGTGAAAATAGTGCCTCCTACCCTAATGAAGATAATCAGCTTCTTGATATGCCACACCTGTCAGGTGGATGGATTATCTTGGCAAAGGGGAAATGCTCACTGACAGGGATGTAAACACATTTGTGCACAAAATTTGAGAGAAATAAGCTTTTTGTCCGACACTTCTTAATTCAGCTCTTGAAATATGGGACCAACACATTACATTTAATATTTTTATTCAGTGTAGAACATAATTAGGTCTAGTCTGAGGCTTAGTCTACAAACTGTACCTGATCATCATCAGCAGGGGTGGGGTGACATGTGGATGAAGTATGACACTCTATTATAAATCCAGAGTTAAAAACATGGCGTGATGTTTCTGCCAGAGACCATCGGTTTAATGTTTTTCTTTTCCTCAGAGAAGCGGCGTGGTCTTTCGTCCAGCCAGATGGAGCTGGGGACGGGTAGCTCCTCCCACATGGGGGTGGGTTTCCCTGGACGAGGGTGTGGCTTTTGAGAACCCCGCCCTATTCGACAGCTTTGAGGAGGTGGAGCCCACAGGGTGATGAAGAGCTCCAAGGAGGAGCAGAGATGGAGAGAACACACGAGTCAGAGGCAGGGATGGCCCTTAAACAGAGTCAGAGTACAAAGTACTGTAGATGGCCCTTAAACAGAGTCAGGACTACAGTACTGTAGATGGCCCTTAAACAGAGTCAGGAGGACTACTTAGTGTCCTTAAACAGAGTAGATACCCCTTAAACAGAGTCAGGACTACAGTACTGTAGATGGCCCTTAAACAGAGTCAGGACTACAGTACTGTAGATGGCCCTTAAACAGAGTCAGGACTACAGTACTGTAGATACCCCTTAAACAGAGTCAGGAGTACAGTACTGTAGATACCCTTAAACAGAGTCAGGGCTACAGTACTGTAGATGGCCCTTAAACAGAGTCAGGACTACAGTACTGTAGATGGCCCTTAAACAAGTTAGGACTACAGTACTGTAGATGGCCCTTAAACAGAGTCAGGACTACAGTACTGTAGATGGCCCTTAAACAGAGTCAGGGCTACAGCACTGTAGATGGCCCTTAAACAGAGTCAGGACTACAGTACTGTAGATGGCCCTTAAACAGAGTCAGGACTACAGTACTGTAGATGGCCCTTAAACAGAGTCAGGGCTACAGTACTGTAGATGGCCCTTAAACAGAGTCCAGGACTACAGTACTGTAGATGGCCCTTAAACAGAGTCAGGACTACAGTACTGTAGATGGCCCTTAAACAGAGTGGGACTACAGTACTGTAGATGGCCCTTAAACAGAGTCAGGACTACAATACTGTAGATGGCCCTTAAACAGAGTCAGGACTACAGTACTATAGATGGCCCTTAAACAGAGTCAGGACTACAGTACTGTAGATGGCCCTTAAACAGAGTCAGGAGTACAGTACTGTAGATACCCCTTAAACAGAGTCAGGACTACAGTACTGTAGATGGCCCTTAAACAGAGTCAGGACTACAGTACTGTAGATGGCCCTTAAACAGAGTCAGGACTACAGTACTGTAGATGGCCCTTAAACAGAGTCAGGACTACAGTACTGTAGATGGCCCTTAAACAGAGTCGGGACTACAGTACTCTAGATGGCCCTTAAACAGAGTCAGGACTACAGTACTGTAGATGGCCCTTAAACAGAGTCAGGACTACAGTACTGTAGATGGCCCTTAAACAGAGTCAGGACTACAGTACTCTACCCAATACCATAGAGTTGGATAGAGGGCGCACTTGGACCAAAGCCTGGTGATGGCGCTGTCCATGCTGTCACAGAAGTGGCCAATGCGAAGATGGGAGATGAGCTCTCTAGTACATCTCCATCCCTCACACTGAAACATGTCAAATAAAGAGTTGAGAAATCATCATTTTAAACAGCAAATGCATTTGTTTTTACTATTACTTAACCCCGTCGGTCCTGTCCCTCCCAGTGAAGAACGTGGTGGGCGTCATCGCCAGGTACATGGCGGCCCTGCAGGAGTTCAGACGCAGCGTCTCCATGAAGGTGGCGTTCGACCGCGGGGGCGTCGACCACACCATCTCACGGACGGCCGCCATCGCCGAGCTGAGCCTGGCCGCTCCGGAGGTAAATCCTTCTCATCCGATGGGGACATTTTAATCTAAGGCCATTGAGCTTTTTAGTCTGGGATTAGGTGTTGATCATTTGTGTCTGTCGTTGTATTTATTCAGTGTTGTAGGTGCCATTTTGGTTTATGAGTTGTGTATATATTGTCTGTACAGGGTTATTTTGACTTGTTTTGGACACTAGAGGGCACTATTTGTTGGGGTCATGGATCACTGGTCTCGTGTGTGTGTGTATAGGTAGTACAGGTGAGCGGGAAGTGTTAGTACAGCTGACCAGGAAGGGTTAGTACAAGTGACCAGGAAGGGTTAGTACAGGTGACCAGGAAGGGTTAGTACAGGTGAGAGGAAGGGTTAGTACAGGTGACCAGGAAGGGTTAGTACAGGTGAGAGGAAGGGTTAGTACAGGTGAGAGGAAGGGTTAGTACAGGTGACCAGGAAGGTTAGTACAGGAAGGGTTAGTACAGGTGACCAGGAAGGGTTAGTACAGGTGACCAGGAAGGGTTAGTACAGGTGAGAGGAAGGGTTAGTACAGGTGAGAGGAACAGTTAGTACAGGTGAGAGGAAGGGTTAGTACAGGTGAGAGGAACAGTTTGTACAGGTGAGAGGAAGGGTCAGTACAGGTGAGAGGAAGGGTTAGTACAGGTGAGAGGAACAGTTAGTACAGGTGAGAGGAAGGGTCAGTACAGGTGAGAGGAAGGGTTAGTACAGGTGAGAGGAACAGTTAGTACAGGTGAGAGGAAGGGTTAGTACAGGTGAGAGGAAGGGTTAGTACAGGTGAGAAGAAGGGTTAGTACAGGTGACCAGAAATGGTTAGTACAGGTGACCAGGAAGGGGTACAGGTGACCAGGAAGGGTTAGTACAGGTGACCAGGAAGGGTTAGTACAGGTGACCAGGAAGGGTTAGTACAGGTGACCAGGAAGGGTTAGTACAGGTGAGAGGAAGGGTTAGTACAGGTGACCAGGAAGGGTTAGTACAGGTGAGAGGAAGGGTTAGTACAGGTGACCAGGAAGGGTTAGTACAGGTGACCAGGAAGGGTTAGTACAGGTGACCAGGAAGGGTTAGTACAGGTGACCAGGAAGGGTTAGTACAGGTGAGAGGAAGAGTTAGTACAGGTGACCAGGAAGGGTTAGTACAGGTGAGAGGAAGGGTTAGTACAGGTGACCAGGAAGGGTTAGTACAGGTGACCAGGAAGGGTTAGTACAGGTGACCAGGAAGGGTTAGTACAGGTGACCAGGAAGGGTTAGTACAGGTGAGAGGAAGAGTTAGTACAGGTGAGAGGAAGGGTTAGTACAGGTGAGAGGAACGGTTAGTACAGGTGAGAGGAAGGGTTAGTACAGGTGAGAGGAAGGGTTAGTACAGGTGAGAAGAAGGGTTAGTACAGGTGACCAGAAATGGTTAGTACAGGTGACCAGGAAGGGTTAGTACAGGTGACCAGGAAGGGTTAGTACAGGTGACCAGGAAGGGTTAGTACAGGTGACCAGGAAGGGTTAGTACAGGTGACCAGGAAGGGTTAGTACATGTGAGAGGAGAGCACACACAGTTACCGTATCACATATATAGCTGATAGAATGCATCTCTCTGCACCTTTTCTTTAGGAATATGTGTTTTGAAGCTATTTTTATTTTGTATACACAATAAATGGGAACTTTTCCCCCCGAAAGAGTTTGTGCCAGTGGCTTTTCATGGGAAATCGCCACTACAGGTGTTGTATGTATTAGCTGGTCCTTTGGGGGTTAATAAAGTATTATTTAATCCTAGGTGTTCCACGCCCTGCCACCTTGGGACGAGAAAGAGGAGACAGCTGGCTCACTACGCCCACCGCTGCAGGCAGGCCATGGACGACACCATCAGAGCCAAGATCAAAACCATGAAAACCAAGGGAGACCTGCTGCCCATAGTCAGCAAATAACCCCAGAGACGGAAGGTGTGTCCTCGGATGCCTGTAGGACAAACCAGACCAACACCATCTGCGGTAGATTACCTGCTCGGTGTTTTGACGAATGGTGGCAATTTTAACATGTAGAATCATCAGGAAATGAACAGAAAATGGCGGCCGATGTTCTGTGGTCAAAGGCGATGTGACGGCTGTGTACGGCCTACGTTCTTCGTGTTGGTCTGTCTTGTCCTTGTGATAAAAGCCTGGTCCACAGATCTGATTGTGCTGTCGTGCCAAGTTGGAATGACGACACAAACAGGTCTGGGACCAGGCTTGCCCTCTGATTCCCAGTGATGCTCGACTGCCATTTCAAAACCAGTGAAATGTTGTTATTGCTCCATTCCATTTGTCTGGCCACCCCCACTATGACCTTAACCCATCAGTGATGACAGACACCAGGACTATCATTAAAAACACATTGTAGTGCACAAACGTTTGATTTACTGTAATGTGTAACATTTATTTAGTCTTTTGAACGATGTGCTAATGCTTTGAAGTGTTTTTAGTTGTGGAGAACAACATTGGAAAATACTGTTCAAATAAGGATCTTATTTTTGTCAAGACATTTTCCAGTAATTTTGGTGGTCTATGTAATTGTTTTTAAAGAGATTCTCCGGTACTTTTGATGATCTATCTGGTGTTGTTTTTAAAAAAGATTCTACGGTACTTTTGTAAACTTTTTAGCCAGTAGTTTTGAAAGTATCGCTCACGAGCTAAAAGGGGTCCCTGAAAATTGCGTACTATGTCACTGCGCTCGCTGTGTGTGCGCATCTTGCTAACTGTCACTCAAATGGCGAGGTGTTGAAGCTCATTGGTTGGAACTCAAACTGCTAGAGGGCTGGCTCACGTGGAAGGAAATGGCATAGCTTCCAGAAAAACTGGTGCTTTCAAACTAGGGATTTTAGGGCTAATTGAGATGAGACGTGTTGATATTTTAGTTTGCTCCTTTAGGGCACCCGTACTGATCCAGTGATGTCTGAGGTTGGGTACATTGTCACTCGTGGGAAAGGAGGAGAGCTGTCGGGACAGCCTAAATCCTTACCCGGTGAGAAGAAACGAGCTCACAGTTCAGTCTGGAATGCTTTGCTCTGGGGCTTTTCGAGTCATCATAAAGCTCCTTGAAGAACTCTATTCAGGGCACTGTGGCATGGTGCGAATGAAGCACGCAGCTACTTCTGGTGGCCAGGATGCAGTTATCAAAGACTAGGCCAAGTGTTGTTCTGCATGTCACATGACGAGGAACGTGCCTTAGCTATCGCTGCTACACTCATGGGACTTCCCAGACGGGCCTTGGCAGCGAGTCCACATGCAGGCCTACTGGAGCAAGGTTTCTTAAACTCTGTCCAGGGCTCCTCCCTGGGTGCACGTTTTGTTTTTTGCCTTGATGCCATCTCTTGCCGTTGTGTCCGTAAACTCCAAACTGCTCAACGGGTGGTGTAGTATGGCTGCCCTCTACTCCGACCTCTGTCTTTCTGAGGGTCGGACTAAAGCACTAAGACATTTCCATCGGACAATAAACAAAACTTCAGCTACAGTATCAACAGAGACAAGGAGGCCATACTTGCAACCATTTCCAGTTAAATGGGTTCTCCAGGCAATGAAATGCATTGATTTACTTGTGTGAAAGAACACTAAATGGTAGCTTGTCCCATCATATAACATGGCACATGTTACATATTAAAGTGTTAGACCTCACTGAAGGCTTCAGTCATACAAAAGTTATACTTCAATCCAAACTGGTTCTCTAGCGGATCAGTAAGAATGTGTCACCCCATGTTCCAGAATGGCCTTTTTATTCAGATTACAACCTCTCCTTTTATTCAGATTACAACCTCTCCTTTTATTCAGATTACAACCTCTCCTTTTATTCAGATTACAACCTCTCTTTTTATTCAGATTACAACCTCTCCTTTTATTCAGATTACAACCTCTCTTTTTATTCAGATTACAACCTCTCCTTTTATTCAGATTACAACCTCTCACTGTATTCAGATTACAACCTCTCCCTTTATTCAGATTACAACCTCTCCCTTTAGTCAGATTACAACCTCTCCCTTTATTCAGATTACCTCCTTTTATTCAGATTACAAACTCTCACTGTATTCAGATTACAACCTGTCCCTTTATTCAGATTACAACCTCTCCCTTTAGTCAGATTACAACCTCTCCTTTTGTTCAGATTACAACCTCTCACTGTATTCAGATTACAACCTCTCACTTTATTCAGATTACAACCTCTCCCTTTAGTCAGATTACAACCTCTCCCTTTAGTCAGATTACAACCTCTCACTGTATTCAGATTACAACCTCTCACTATATTC
>NC_088239.1:88146984-88296479 GCF_036934945.1 Oncorhynchus masou masou
GAAAGGGGGATATCTAGTCAGTTGTAAAGGGAAAGGGGATATCTAGTCAGTTGTAAAGGGAAAGGGGGATATCTAGTCAGTTGTAAAGGGAAAGGGGATATCTAGTCAGTTGGAAAGGGGGATATCTAGTCAGTTGGAAAGGGAAAGGGGGATATCTAGTCAGTTGTAAAGGGAAAGGGGGATATCTAGTCAGTTGGAAAGGGAAAGGGGGATATCTAGTCAGTTGTAAAGGGAAAGGGGGATATCTAGTCAGTTGGAAAGGGAAAGGGGGATATCTAGTCAGTTGTAAGGGAAAGGGGGATATCTAGTCAGTTGTAATGGGAAAGGGGATATCTAGTCAGTTGTAAAGGGAAAGGGGGATATCTAGTCAGTTGGAAAGGGAAAGGGGGATATCTAGTCAGTTGGAAAGGGAAAGGGGGATATCTAGTCAGTTGGAAAGGGGGATATCTAGTCAGTTGTAAAGGGAAAGGGGGATATCTAGTCAGTTGTAATGGGAAAGGGGATATCTAGTCAGTTGTAAAGGGAAAGGGGATATCTAGTCAGTTGTAAAGGGGGATATCTAGTCAGTTGTAAAGGGGGATATCTAGTCAGTTGGAAAGGGGGATATCTAGTCAGTTGTAAAGGGGGATATCTAGTCAGTTGGAAAGGGAAAGGGGGATATCTAGTCAGTTGGAAAGGGGGATATCTAGTCAGTTGTAAAGGGAAAGGGGGATATCTAGTCAGTTGTAAAGGGAAAGGGGGATATCTAGTCAGTTGTAAAGGGAAAGGGGGATATCTAGTCAGTTGTGGAAAGGGGGATATCTAGTCAGTTGGAAAGGGAAAGGGGGATATCTAGTCAGTTGGAAAGGGGGATATCTAGTCAGTTGTAATGGGAAAGGGGATATCTAGTCAGTTGTAAAGGGGGATATCTAGTCAGTTGGAAAGGGGGATATCTAGTCAGTTGTAAAGGGGGATATCTAGTCAGTTGGAAAGGGGGATATCTAGTCAGGTGTAAAGGGAAAGGGGGATACCTCGTCAGTTGTAAAGGGGGATATCTAGTCAGTTGTAAAGGGAAAGGGGGATATCTAGTCAGTTGGAAAGGGAAAGGGGGATATCTAGTCAGTTGGAGAGGGAAAGGGGGATATCTAGTCAGTTGTAAAGGGAAAGGGGGATATCTAGTCAGTTGGAAAGGGAAAGGGGGATATCTAGTCAGTTGGAAAGGGAAAGGGGGATATCTAGTCAGTTGTAAAGGGAAAGGGGGATATCTAGTCAGTTGTAAAGGGAAAGGGGGATATCTAGTCAGTTGTAAAGGGAAAGGGGGATATCTAGTCAGTTGTAAAGGGAAAGGGGGATATCTAGTCAGTTGGAAAGGGAAAGGGGGATATCTAGTCAGTTGGAAAGGGAAAGGGGGATATCTAGTCAGTTGTAAAGGGAAAGGGGGATATCTAGTCAGTTGGAGAGGGAAAGGGGGATATCTAGTCAGTTGTAAAGGGAAAGGGGGATATCTAGTCAGTTGTAAAGGGAAAGGGGGATATCTAGTCAGTTGGAAAGGGGGGGGAAAGGGGGATATCTAGTCAGTTGTAAAGGGGGATATCTAGTCAGTTGTAAAGGGGGGATATCTAGTCAGTTGTAAAGGGTAAAGGGGGATATCTAGTCAGTTGGAAAGGGAAAGGGGGATATCTAGTCAGTTGTAAAGGGGGATATCTAGTCAGTTGATAAAGGAAAGGGGGATATCTAGTCAGTTGGAAAGGGGGATATCTAGTCAGTTGGAAAGGGAAAGGGGATATCTAGTCAGTTGTAAAGGGAAAGGGGGATATCTAGTCAGTTGTAATGGGAAAGGGGATATCTAGTCAGTTGTAATGGGAAAGGGGATATCTAGTCAGTTGTAAAGGGAAAGGGGGATATCTAGTCAGTTGTAAAGGGAAAGGGGGATATCTAGTCAGTTGGAAAGGGAAAGGGGGATATCTAGTCAGTTGGAAAGGGAAAGGGGGATATCTAGTCAGTTGTAAAGGGGGATATCTAGTCAGTTGTAAAGGGAAAGGGGGATATCTAGTCAGTTGTAAAGGGAAAGGGGGATATCTAGTCAGTTGTAAAGGGAAAGGGGGATATCTAGTCAGTTGTAATGGGAAAGGGGATATCTAGTCAGTTGTAATGGGAAAGGGGATATCTAGTCAGTTGTAAAGGGAAAGGGGGATATCTAGTCAGTTGTAAAGGGAAAGGGGGATACCTAGTCAGTTGTAATGGGAAAGGGGATATCTAGTCAGTTGTAATGGGAAAGGGGATATCTAGTCAGTTGGAAAGGGAAAGGGGATATCTAGTCAGTTGTAAAGGGAAAGGGGATATCTAGTCAGTTGTAATGGGAAAGGGGATATCTAGTCAGTTGTAAAGGGAAAGGGGGATATCTAGTCAGTTGTAAAGGGAAAGGGGGATATCTAGTCAGTTGTAAAGGGGGATATCTAGTCAGTTGTAAAGGGGGATATCTAGTCAGTTGTAAAGGGGGATATCTAGTCAGTTGTAAAGGGAAAGGGGGATATCTAGTCAGTTGTAAAGGGAAAGGGGATATCTAGTCAGTTGTAATGGGAAAGGGGATATCTAGTCAGTTGTAATGGGAAAGGGGATATCTAGTCAGTTGTAATGAGAAAGGGGATATCTAGTCAGTTGTAATGAGAAAGGGGAAGTCAAAGTCAGAAGTTTAAATACACTTAGGTCGGAGTCATTAAACTAGTTTTTCAACCACTACACAAATGTATTGTTAACAAACTATAGTTTTGGCAAGTCTGTTAGTAATTTTTACAACAATTGTTTACAGACAGATTATTACACTTATAAATCACTGTATCACAATTCCAGTGGTTCAGAAGTTGACTGTGCCTTTAAACAGCTTGGAAAATTCCATAAAATTATGTCATGGCTTTAGAAGCTTCTGATAGGCTAATTGACATCATTTGAGTCAGTTGGAGGTTTACCTGTGTATGTATTTCAATGCCTACCTTCAAACTCAGTGCCTCTTTGCTTGACATCATGGGAAAATCAAATTTCCAAATGCCTGAAGGTACTATGTTCATCTGTACAAACAATAGTACGCAAGTATAAACACCATGGGACCACGCAGCCGTCATACCGCTCAGAAGGAGACGTTTTCTGTCTCCTAGAAATTAACGTACTTTGGTGCGGAAGGTGCGAATCAAATCTTCCAATTGGACAATGACCCCAAGCATACTTCCAAAGTTGTGGCAAATGGTTTAAGGACAACAAAGTCAAGGTATTGGAGTGGCCATCACAAAGCCCTAACCTCAATCCTATAGAAAATGTATGGGCTGAACTGAAAAAGTGTGTGCGAGCAAGGAGGCCTACAAACCTGACTCAGTTACACCAGGTCTGTCAGGAGGAATGGGCCAAACTTCACCCAACTTATTGTGGGAAGATTGTGGAAGGCTACCCGAAACGTTTGACCCAAGTTAAACAATTTTAAAGGCAATGCTACCAAGTACTAATTGAGTGTATTTAAACCTCTGACCCACTGGGAATGTGATGAAAGAGATAAAAGCTGAAATCAACCACTCTACTGTTATTCTGACATTTCACATTCTGAAAATAAAGTGGTGATCCTAACTGACCTAAAACAGGGATTTTTTTACTATGATTAAATGTCAGGAATTGTGAAAAACTGAGTTTAAATGTATTTGGCTAAGGTGTATGTAAACTTCCGACTTCAACTGTACATTGACTTCGTCCATCTTAGCTCATGAATGTAAATCTAAATGACTCTTATCAGCTCATCGTCCCCTTATGCCATAGTTTGTACATCTCAATTGTCAGTAGAAACACCATTTGTTTAAGTAAGTCAGTCATGTGTTGTTGTTTTTTTTACAAAATCAGTAAATGAGTTTGAGTGAACTGTTTCCCTGCCAGCGAGGCTCACCTGATAGCCAGGTGTAGCGGTGGCAAGGAGTCACTCCATGGTGCTGAAAACAAGGCTCCACTGATAGCCAGGTGTAGTGGTGCTGAAAACAAGGCCCCACAGATAGCCAGGTGTAGTGGTGCTGAAAACAAGGCCCCACAGATAGCCAGGTGTAGTGGTGGCAAGGAGTCACTCCATGGTGCTGAAAACAAGGCCCCACAGATAGCCAGGTGTAGCGGTGCTGAAAACAAGGCTCCGCTGATAGCCAGGCTCCAGCTGGTGGCCAGGTGTCACTCCATGGTGCTGAAAACAAGGCCCACAGATAGCCAGGTGTAGGAGTCACTCCGGTGCTGAAAACAAGGCTCCACTGATAGCCAGGTGTAGTGGTGGTAAGGATTCACTCCATGGTGCTGAAAACAAGGCCCCACTGATAGCCAGGTGTAGTGGTGCTGAAAACAAGGCTCCGCTGATAGCCAGGTGTAGTGGTGGTAAGGATTCACTCCATGGTGCTGAAAACAAGGCTCCTCTGATAGCCAGGTGTAGCGGTGCTGAAAACAAGGCTCCGCTGATAGCCAGGTGTGGTAAGGAGTCACTCCATGGTGCTGAAAACAAGGCTCCACTGATAGCCAGGTGTAGCGGTGTGAAAACAAGGTCCGCTGATAGCCAGGTGTAGCGGTGCTGAAAACAAGGCCCCACTGATAGCCAGGTGTAGCGGTGGCAAGGATTCACTCCATGGTGCTGAAAACAAGGCTCCACTGATAGCCAGGTGTAGTGGTGGAAAACAAGGAGTCACTCCATGGTGCTGAAAACAAGGCTCCACTGATAGCCAGGTGTAGTGGTGGTAAGGAGTCACTCCATGGTGCTGAAAACAAGGCCCCACTGATAGCCAGGTGTAGCGGTGCTGAAAACAAGGCTCCGCTGATAGCCAGGTGTAGTGGTGGTAAGGAGTCACTCCATGGTGCTGAAAACAAGGCTCCTCTGATAGCCAGGTGTAGCGGCGCTGAAAACAAGGCCCCACTGATAGCCAGGTGTAGCGGTGCTGAAAACAAGGCCCCGCTGATAGCCAGGTGTAGCGGTGCTGAAAACAAGGCCCCACTGATAGCCAGGTGTAGTGGTGGTAAGGAGTCACTCCATGGTGCTGAAAACAAGGCCCCACTGATAGCCAGGTGTAGTGGTGGTAAGGAGTCACTCCATGGTGCTGAAAACAAGGCTCTGCTGATAGCCAGGTGTAGCGGTGCTGAAAACAAGGCCCCACTGATAGCCAGGTGTAGTGGTGCTGAAAACAAGGCTCCACTGATAGCCAGGTGTAGTGGTGGAAAACAAGAGTCACTGATCCATGGTGCTGAAAACAAGGCTCCGCTGATAGCCAGGTGTAGCGGTGCTGAAAACAAGGCCCCACTGATAGCCAGGTGTAGTGGTGGTAAGGAGTCACTCCATGGTGCTGAAAACAAGGCCCCACTGATAGCCAGGTGTAGTGGTGCTGAAAACAAGGCTCCGCTGATAGCCAGGTGTAGTGGTGGTAAGGATTCACTCCATGGTGCTGAAAACAAGGCCCCACTGATAGCCAGGTGTAGTGGTGGTAAGGAGTCACTCCATGGTGCTGAAAACAAGGCCCCACTGATAGCCAGGTGTAGCGGTGCTGAAAACAAGGCTCCACTGATAGCCAGGTGTAGTGGTGCTGAAAACAAGGCCCCACTGATAGCCAGGTGTAGTGGTGCTGAAAACAAGGCCCCACTGATAGCCAGGTGTAGTGGTGGTAAGGAGTCACTCCATGGTGCTGAAAACAAGGCTCCACTGATAGCCAGGTGTAGCGGTGCTGAAAACAAGGCCCCACTGATAGCCAGGTGTAGTGGTGGTAAGGATTCACTCCATGGTGCTGAAAACAAGGCTCCACTGATAGCCAGGTGTAGTGGTGGTAAGGAGTCACTCCATGGTGCTGAAAACAAGGCTCCACTGATAGCCAGGTGTAGCGGTGCTGAAAACAAGGCCCCACTGATAGCCAGGTGTAGCGGTGGTAAGGAGTCACTCCATGGTGCTGAAAACAAGGCCCCACTGATAGCCAGGTGTAGCGGTGCTGAAAACAAGGCCCCACTGATAGCCAGGTGTAGTGGTGGTAAGGAGTCACTCCATGGTGCTGAAAACAAGGCTCCACTGATAGCCAGGTGTAGCGGTGCTGAAAACAAGGCCCCACTGATAGCCAGGTGTAGCGGTGCTGAAAACAAGGCCCCACTGATAGCCAGGTGTAGCGGTGGTAAGGAGTCACTCCATGGTGCTGAAAACAAGGCTCCTCTGATAGCCAGGTGTAGTGGTGCTGAAAATAAGGCCGCACTGATAGCCAGGTGTAGCGGTGGTAAGGATTCACTCCATGGTGCTGAAAACAAGGCCCCTCTGATAGCCAGGTGTAGTGGTGGTAAGGAGTCACTCCAGCCAGGTGCTGCTGAAAACAAGGCCCCACTGATAGCCAGGTGGTGGTAAGGATTCACTCCATGGTGCTGAAAACAAGGCCCCACTGATAGCCAGGTGTAGCGGTGGTAAGGAGTCACTCCATGGTGCTGAAAACAAGGCTCCTCTGATAGCCAGGTGTAGTGGTGCTGAAAACAAGGCTCCACTGATAGCCAGGTGTAGTGGTGGTAAGGAGTCACTCCATGGTGCTGAAAACAAGGCCCCACTGATAGCCAGGTGTAGTGGTGGTAAGGAGTCACTCCATGGTGCTGAAAACAAGGCTCCACTGATAGCCAGGTGTAGCGGTGCTGAAAACAAGGCTCCGCTGATAGCCAGGTGTAGTGGTGGTAAGGAGTCACTCCATGGTGCAGAAAACAAGGCTCCGCTGATAGCCAGGTGTAGTGGTGCTGAAAACAAGGCTCCACTGATAGCCAGGTGTAGTGGTGGTAAGGAGTCACTCCATGGTGCTGAAAAGAAAGCTCTGCTGTTGAGACAGCTTTATGTAGAGCAGTAGAGTAGAGGCACTTACAGAAGTTGTACACATAGTAGCCTAGGGGCTGGGAAAAATGTGGCCTTTTAAATATGCATTTCATGCTATTCTATTTATGTAACGTGAAAACGTAGATATTTCAGCCCTAGCCTAATATTCTAAGAGTTGACTTGGTTTGAGCCGGCCCGGGTTTATGGTTTGCGTAACATTGTTACCTATGTTTGAGACCAACATCTCTCACGTTACTAGAATGACATTCACGTTCTACGATCTCTCTCTCTCCCTCTCTGCTCTGATAGACATGAGCCTGCATCTCTCCAGCGTTGCGCTTCAACATGTATTTCCTTATAGAATCAAAGCTGCACAAAGGCTTCTGGGGGAACTGCAGCACTGAAATATCTACGTTTTCACGTTACATTTGTGGGGGCAACTCAAATGAACTTTGATCTCTTTTATTCAAATTTTTACATTGCAAAAAGAGAAAAATAATGTATGTTCATGCCACGAGATGTATCAGGACGAATAGGTTCCAGGAACAACAACAAAACCAGTCCAAAACAAAAAGTTTGCTGGTCCTGTTTGGACAGGATCCGGATCACATGAAGCACTGCGGGTGCTGCTTCTTGTCATTGATTTGTTTCATGATCAGTGTCAAAACACTGCTTTTAAATGTCCAAATGCTCAATCAATATGCTGAAAAGGCCTGTGATATTTTGAAGACCAAGCTCTCTTACACACAGGCCACATGTGTTACACTTGTGTTCAGATTAGCCCCATTTATAAATTAATTTGTTTAACACTTTTTTGGTTACTACATGATTCCATACGTGTTATTTCATAGTTTTGATGTCTTCACTATTATTCTACAATGTTGAAAATAGTACAAATAAAGAAAAACCCTTTGAATGAGTAGGTGTGTCCAAACTTCTGACTTGTATATTGAGGCAGCAGGTATCCTAGTGGTTAGAGCATGGAGCCAGTACCCGAAAGGTTGCTGGTTTGAATCTCTGAGCTGACAAGGTAAATATCTGTCATTCTGCCCCTGAACAAGGCAGTTAACCCCCCTGGCTGGCCGTCATTGTAAATAAGAGTTTGTTCTTAACTGACTCATTAAATTTAAAAACAAATACAAATATTCCGGACTCCGACACATGATACACAAACACAGTTTTATCTGTACCAGACATTGATCAGGTCATCTTTGGATTATGGGAGTTTTTTTTGGATCGGCAGCCAAAACGGTACCACAGCGCCTCGATAGGATACAGTCAACGGCCCTGAGATGGTGTGTTGGTGCCTTCAGGACGACACCTGTTGAGGCATTGCAGGTCGATAGTGGGGAACTGCCACCGAGGATAAGGAAGGACAAACGGGCATTACTGGCCCGAGATCGAAAGGGAGTTCAGAAGGACACTCTGTGGTCATGGCAACTGGGGAATGCTGGGAGCAAGGAGAGGGTAAACAGAGGGGCGTGCGGGTGGATCATTGGGCAGAAAGTGGTAGAATATGGACTGAGGGGGAGAGAGAGATTCGGGCCGGCAATTGCATTGGGGAACGTCCCTCCGCGGCTGTTTCTGAAACCAGGTGTAGATGTGGATATGATTGAGGGTAAGAGATAATGGGGAGAGAACGTGAGACGGCGTTTAAGGATTTTTACAGATGGTTGAAAGGATCCAGTCAGGGGCAGGGGTGTGTATCCCAGATTTCAATGTTACGAGTATGTAAGCAGGTGTCCGTGTATACGGCCGAGTCGATGAGTCTACAGTAGGTTTGAGATGGATGGAGGAGGAGGTGATCTGCTCTGATTGGGCTGCGGTGTTGAGTAGTGTGAAGACAGGCAGGTCGGATAGGGGAGACTTGCTTGTGGAGACGATGGTGCTGTTAATGGGATTGGAGAGGATGGAAGTAACTGGGTTCCAGTCCGTGTGGGTGTGGAAATCTGCTGAGAGGAGGATGGCTCATAATAATGTCTGGAACGGAACAAATGGAATGGCGTCAAACACCATGGAAACCATGTTTGATATATTCTATACCATTCTACCTATTCCGCTCCAGCCACCACCACGAGCCCATCCTCCACAATGAAGGAGGCCACCAGCCTCCTGTGGTGTGGAGGGTAATAAGCAGGCTGATGGGGAGGCTAAGAGTGCTGTGAGGAGAGAGGCGTAGACATTCAGGGCCCACTGGCCCCCATTTTAGTCAAGTCCTTGATCCAGGCAAAAGGGCTCAATCTTTGGCAAAGGAAATGGGATGCTGGTGGTAAGGGGAGGTAATAGTCTGTTTTTATTTAACTAGGCAAGTCAGTTAAGAACAAATGCTTATTTTCAATGACAGCTTTAAGAACAGTGGGTTAACTGCCTTGTTCACAGGTAGAACAACAGACGTTTAACTTGTCAGCTCGGGGGTTTGTTCTAGCAACCTTTCAATTGCTTGTCCAACACTCTAACCACTAGACTACCTGCCGACCCTACACTCTAACCACTAGACTACCTGCCGACCCTACACTCTAACCACTAGACTACCTGCCGACCCTACACTCTAACCACTAGGGTACCTGCCTCCCCTCCACTCTAACCACTAGGCTACCTGCCTCCTCTACACTCTAACCACTAGGCTACCTGCCACCTCTACACTCTAACCACTAGGCTACCTGCCTCCTCTACACTCTAACCACTAGGCTACCTGCCTCCCCTCCACTCTAACCACTAGGCTACCTGCCTCCTCTACACTCTAACCACTAGGCTACCTGTCTCCTCTACACTCTAACCACTAGACTACCTGCCGACCCTACACTCTAACCACTAGGGTACCTGCCTCCCCTCCACTCTAACCACTAGGGTACCTGCCTCCCCTCCACTCTAACCACTAGACTACCTGCCTCCCCTCCACTCTAACCACTAGACTACCTGCCTCCCCTCCACTCTAACCACTAGACTACCTGCCTCCCCTCCACTCTAACCACTAGGCTACCTGCCTCCCCAGTAAGGAGAGAGGAAGTAGGAGAGAGGAAGTTATCTGCAGTAGACTACGGTTTGGGCACACGGGTTTGAATGCCACATTGTGGATGATAGGGAGAAATGAAACGGGTCTGTGTGATGAGTGTTTAGCGGCAGAAATGGTGGAACGTGTGTTTTATATTTTGTGAACTGTATAACGTAGATAGGGAGAGATTGTGTGAAAGGGTTAGAGAGGCTGGACGGGGGTTGGGGTTTGGGTGGATTAGTGGGGGAAAGGGGAAGGGAAGTGGTGTCTAAGGCTCTATTTCACTTTCTTAGAGGAACAGGACTAATGAAGATAATTTAATATAGGTCGGCAGTCACCGGCCTCACACTCCAGTACAATAGGTGGCGTTGTATGGATCTTAAAAGTTGGATGCGATCCGCCAACCCAATCACAAAGAAGAAGAAGACGAAGAAGAAGGAGCAAACGTTTCGCTGCGCCTGCAGATCTGTGTACTCGACCAAATAAACCTTGATTTGATCGATAGTCCCCAACTTGACAAAAACGATCCGCTCGAACGCGCCCTTAGTTGAAGTGGTCACGTTACTTTTTTTTGTTGATACACGAGTTCAACAGAGAAGTAAAACGTAGTTATGTTTTAGCGGCTTTGTTTCTGTATATAGCAACAAAAATATATATATTTTACGTAGAACTCAAGCATTCTATTCTTTGTAATAGTTATGTAGCTATTTGAACGACCGGTGAACATCTGCTTATCCTTGGTCGATTTGTCCCAGTGCTAATGCTAACTAGCTAGCACAGCGCTCTCTCTATCTTTTGTGTTGTTTAGGCTGCAGTCACTTTCTCTGACATGGCCTCGCCTGCACCTGGAGCGGGTAAGTCAAGTAGCAGAAGGCCGGGTAGGATAGCTAGTAGGTAGCTCTGAGCCAGGGTGTTTTCTGCTGCTTGCTGATGGCGAGTCTTCTTCAAGTAGCACTGGACTACAGCTAAGTTGGCTTTATTTGTGCTGATACTGCATTTCTATAATATTATTTTGTTGCTAATCAGTATTTATTTCCTCTACTCAGGATTCCAGAACAAGAACCGTGTTGCCATTTTGGCTGAATTGGACAAGGAGAAGAGACGCTTGATACAGAACTCCTCCATGAATAACCCAGGAGCCAGGTGTGTGTGTGTGTGACAAACTTTGTCTGCGTCCCTTATAGTGAACTACTTTTGAACAGAGCCCTGGTCAAAAGTATTGCATTTATATAGGGTGTTGTTTGGGACGTAGACCCCAGTGCAGCCCCTGACCCATATCCCTTCATCCCTCTCGCCAACAGCATCCCTCTCTCCAGACCAGCTCTGAATAAAGACTTCAGAGACCACGCGGAGCAGCAGCACATCGCTGCCCAGCAGAAAGCAGCTCTGCAGGTAAGGCCTTGACCTCATTCTAAAATTTCAGAAATGCACCCCTCCCTCCTTGTTTCATCTGGGGGTAAGCATAGATCTATAAGTGATTGGACGGGTGTGAGCGAGGTGTTACCTAAACCGACCAATTGAGATCTGGGATTTCTTCGAGGATGGAAGGATGCATTTCAGAAGTTTTTTTAGGAGGGTCATAGGTGGCCCCAGAGCCATTCTGCATGATCTCTATCAATACAGAAAGGCAGGGGTCGGCAACATGTGGCCCACGAGTGATTTTTATTTTTCGGTTTAAAAAAGACAACAACTACTAGGAATAAAGCAAAGAATGAGTTTAATGTAGAAAATCTGTTCCCAAATATTCCCAAGACAAAAAAATGAAAAGTGACTATCTTAATGTAATCAAAGAGGAAAGTGGGATACCTAGTCAGTTGGAAAGGGGGATACCTAGTCAGTTGGAAAGGGGGATACCTAGTCAGTTGGAAAGGGGGATATCTAGTCAGTTGGAAAGGGGGATATCTAGTCAGTTGGAAAGGGGGATATCTAGTCAGTTGAAAGGGGGATATCTAGTCAGTTGGAAAGGGGGATATCTAGTCAGTTGGAAAGGGGGATACCTAGTCAGTTGGAAAGGGGGATATCTAGTCAGTTGGAAAGGGGGATATCTAGTCAGTTGTAAAGGGAAAGGGGGATACCTAGTCAGTTGGAAAGGGAAAGGGGATATCTAGTCAGTTGTAATGGGAAAGGGGGATACCTAGTCAGTTGGAAAGGGAAAGGGGGATATCTAGTCAGTTGGAAAGGGGGATATCTAGTCAGTTGGAAAGGGAAAGGGGGATATCTAGTCAGTTGGAAAGGGGGATATCTAGTCAGTTGGAAAGGGAAAGGGGATATCTAGTCAGTTGGAAAGGGAAAGGGGGATATCTAGTCAGTTGGAAAGGGGGATATCTAGTCAGTTGGAAAGGGAAAGGGGGATATCTAGTCAGTTGGAAAGGGGGATATCTAGTCAGTTGGAAAGGGGGATATCTAGTCAGTTGGAAAGGGAAAGGGGGATATCTAGTCAGTTGGAAAGGGGGATACCTAGTCAGTTGGAAAGGGAAAGGGGGATATCTAGTCAGTTGGAAAGGGGATATCTAGTCAGTTGGAAAGGGGGATATCTAGTCAGTTGGAAAGGGGGATATCTAGTCAGTTGGAAAGGGGGATATCTAGTCAGTTGGAAAGGGGGATATCTAGTCAGTTGGAAAGGGAAAGGGGGATATCTAGTCAGTTGGAAAGGGAAAGGGGGATATCTAGTCAGTTGGAAAGGGAAAGGGGGATATAGTCAGTTGGAAAGGGAAAGGGGGATATCTAGTCAGTTGGAAAGGGGGATATCTAGTCAGTTGGAAAGGGGGATATCTAGTCAGTTGGAAAGGGCCGGGGGGATATCTAGTCAGTTGGAAAGGGGGATATCTAGTCAGTTGGAAAGGGAAAGGGGGATATCTAGTCAGTTGGAAAGGGGGGTCAGTTGGAAAGGGGGATATCTAGTCAGTTGGAAAGGGGGATACCTAGTCAGTTGGAAAGGGGGATACCTAGTCAGTTGGAAAGGGAAAGGGGGATATCTAGTCAGTTGGAAAGGGGGATACCTAGTCAGTTGGAAAGGGGGATATCTAGTCAGTTGGAAAGGGGGATACCTAGTCAGTTGGAAAGGGGGATACCTAGTCAGTTGGAAAGGGAAAGGGGGATACCTAGTCAGTTGGAAAGGGGGATATCTAGTCAGTTGGAAAGGGGGATACCTAGTCAGTTGGAAAGGGAAAGGGGATATCTAGTCAGTTGGAAAGGGAAAGGGGATATCTAGTCAGTTGGAAAGGGGGATATCTAGTCAGTTGGAAAGGGGGATATCTAGTCAGTTGGAAAGGGGGATATCTAGTCAGTTGGAAAGGGGGATACCTAGTCAGTTGGAAAGGGGGATACCTCGTCAGTTGGAAAGGGGGATACCTAGTCAGTTGGAAAGGGGGATATCTCGTCAGTTGGAAAGGGGGATACCTAGTCAGTTGGAAAGGGAAAGGGGGATACCTAGTCAGTTGGAAAGGGGGATACCTAGTCAGTTGGAAAGGGAATGGGGGATACCTACTCCAAGTCTCAGAGCGAGTGACATTTGAAACGCTATTAGCGCGCACCCCGCTAACTAGCTAGCCATTTCACATCACATCGGTTACACCAGCCTCATCTCAGGAGTTGATAGGCTTGAAGTCATAAACAGCGCTGTGCTTGCGAAGAGCTGCTGGCAAACGCAGTAAAGTGCTGTTTGAATGAATGCTTATGAGCCTGCTGCTGCCTACCACCGCTCAGTCAGACTGCTCTATCAAATCATAGACTTAATTATAACATAATAACACACAGAAATACGAGCCTTTGGTCATTAATATGGTCGAATCCAGAAACTATCATCTCAAAAACAAAACGTTTATTCTTTATTTATTTATTCTATCAGTGAAATACGGAACCGTTCCGTATTTTATCTAACGGGTGGCATCCATAAGTCTAAATATTCCTGTTACATTGCACAACCTTCAATGTTATGTCATAATTATGTACAATTCTGGCAAATTAGTTCGCAATGAGCCAGGCGGCCCAAACTGTTGCATATACCCTGACTCTGCGTGCAATGAACGCAAGAGAAGTGACACAATTTCACCTGGTTAATATTGCCTGCTAACCTGGATTTCTTTTAGCTCAATATGCAGGTTTAAAAATATATACTTGTGTATTGATTTTAAGAAAGGCATTGATGTTCATGGTTAGGTACACGTTGGAGCAACGACAGTCCTTTTTCACGAATGCACACTGCATCGATTATGTGCAACGCAGGACACGCTAGATAAACTAGTAATATCATCAACCATGTGTAGTTAACTAGTGATTATGATTAAGTTTAATGTTAGCTAGCAACTTACCTTGGCTTCTTACTGCATTCGCGTAACAGGCAGTCTCCTCGTGAGGCAGGTGGTTAGAGCGTTGGACTAGTTAACCGTAAGGTTGCAAGATTGAATCCCTGAGCTGACAAGGTACAAATCTGTCCTTCTGCCCCTGAACAGGCAGTTAACCCAGGCCGTCATTGAAAATAAGAATGTTCTTTTTTTACACAACAAATGTTCTAATCTGGGAGGTAAACTTGATAAAGTATTCTATCATTTGTCTGTGTATTCAGATGGAATCAAGGCCAGAATGT
This sequence comes from Oncorhynchus masou masou, assembly GCF_036934945.1. Taxonomy (NCBI): domain Eukaryota; kingdom Metazoa; phylum Chordata; class Actinopteri; order Salmoniformes; family Salmonidae; genus Oncorhynchus; species Oncorhynchus masou. The sequence continues at coordinate 88,161,364 of NC_088239.1, forward strand.
ACCAGAGGCCACAAAATTAGAGCTTCTTTGTCAAACACAATCTAACCATAGAGGTCACTTTCTACTCTGTGAACTTGTGGAAAACACAGCTAATCTTTCCTTTATCTTCTGTTTGTAGCATGCCCATGCTCACTCTTCTGGATTCTTCATCACTCAAGACTCGTCCTTCGGGAACCTGATCCTCCCGGTGCTGCCTCGTCTAGACCCACCTCCACCAGCAGAATAACGGAACCTTAAGAAGAAAACACCGGACGGCTAAACGCTGCAGGTGGTTTACAGATCACCTGTTGGGTGTTGACGAATGGCAGCGGACCACAGATCACGTGTTGACGAATGGCAGCGGGGGCCACAGATCACCTGTTGGGTGTTGACGAATGGCAGCGGACCACAGATCACCTGTTGACGAATCAGATCGGCCCCCATTTTTCCCAACGATTCTGTTGAATTGCCACTGTTCATCGACACACGGCACATCATTTAGTGCACATGGCCGACGTTCGTTTCTGGTGTTTTCTCCAACAGACATCGTGACAACACTTTGTTACTTTCTGAACAAGGTCTTGGATTGTTTGTTGAAGCTAAGGGTCATGTTATTTCTGTCTATTTTTGGTGCACCGTACATCATGTGGTTTTGAAAGACAAATGTCATTTTTCTAACATTTTTTATAAATGGAAAAAAGGCCTAATCAAATAAAGATCAAGTCAACAACAACATTTGGACCTTTTACTTGGGAATTTGCAAACTCATTATATTAAACCCAGAAACATAGAAGGAACCAGGGTTGGGTTTAGTGTTTGATGACAAATCAATTACGTTACAAGTAAAAAGTAATTGGATTATAGATACTTTTGAAAACTATATAATTACTTTTAAATTCCGAAAGGATGTTTGTGAAAAAAAGAAAAAAAATCGACACCTTTCTGTTTCCTGTAACATTCAATTCAGCATTGGAAAAAAAGCACACGTTTTATAGTGTGTTCCACCTGAGCGAGTCTGACCACAAGGCAGAGACCAATATGATGACACATCGAATGTGTTTGATGGATCCTTTTTATATCATACGAAAGTAACGAGGTAATCAAATTACTGCGTTTGGGTAAAGCCCAAAATCACATTAGTTATTACAATTTTGGTAGTTAACTAACGGATTATATTTAGAAAGTAATCTACCCAACATAGAAAGGAACTATGAACATAGCTTGTGAAATAACACATATGGAATCATGTAGTAACAAAAAGTTACTATTCAAAATATATTTTAAATTCATCAAAGTAGCCACTCTTTGCCTTGATGACAGCATTACATTCTCTCAACCAGCTTCACCCTGAAACGCTTTTCCAACAGTCTTGAAAGAGTTCCCACATATGCTGAGCACTTGTTTGCTGCTTTTCCTTCACTCTGCGGTACAACTCACCCCAAACCATCTCAATTTGGTTGAGGCCGGATGATTGTGGAGGCCAGGGCATCTGATGCAGCACTTCATCAATCTCCTTCTTGGTCAAATAGTCCTTATACATTCTGGAGGGTCATTGTCCTGTTGAAAAACAAATGATAGTCCCACTAAGCCCAAAGCAGATGGGATGGCGTATCGCTGCAGAATGATGTGGTAGCAATGCTGGTTAAGTGTGCCTTGAATTCTAAATAAATCAGTTTCACCAGCAAAGCACCCCCACACCATCACACCTCTATGCTGTAAGGTGGGGAAAACACATGCTGAGGTCACCTGTTCACCTACTCTGCGTCTCACAAAGACATGGTGGTTGGAACCAAAAATCTTAAAATCAGAGGACAGATTTCCACCGGTCTAATGTCCATTGCTTGTGTTTCTTGGCCCAAGCCAGTCTCTTCTTATTGGTGTCCTTTAGTAGTGGTTTCTTTGCAGCAATTTGACCATGAAGGCCTGATTCACAGTCATTGAACAGTTGATGTTGAGATGTGTCTGTTACCTGAACTCTGAAGCATTTATTTGGGCTGCAATTTCTGAGGCTGGTAACTCTAATGAACTTATCCTCTGCAGCAGAGGTAACTCTGGGTCTTCCATTCCTGTGGAGGTCCTCATGGGAGCCAGTTTCCTCATAGCGCTTGATGGTTTTTGCGACTGCACTTGAGTTAACTTTCAACGTTCTTGAAATCTTCCGAATTTCATGTTTTGAATATGGTGTCATTTTGTTCATAAACCATGTGCCATAGAATCAGTACATCAAAAATCTCTTACCAACTATATATGGCACAGCTGCAAAAAATGTTGGTACTTAAATGAAACTGGTATACTTTTTAATGTATCACAATTTTCTTTAACCAATTGTGGTCTTTAATGGGCCAACAGACACGTTCCTTACTTTTTCCCCCTTCCACTTGCGTCTTCCATTTTTGTGGAAATGCTGCACTTAGTTGGTTGTGATATTGGGTAGAGCAGACATTTCCATATGTCTGTGTTAGCTGCATGTGTGAGATAACTCCACCAGTCCCATTTGTGATAACATTTACAAAGATTAGGCCTTTTATTTTTATCGCAAAAATAGTTTTTTTTTATCAATTAGTTTGAGTTTGATAATATTTGTATTTTCTGGTGGATTAAACTGAAATTGCAAAAAAGTGAGAGGTTGTAATCTGAATATAGTGAGAGGTTGTAATCTGAGTATAGTGAGAGGTTGTAATCTGAGTATAGTGAGAGGTTGTAATCTGAATAAAGGGAGAGGTTGTAATCTGAATAAAAGGAGAGGTTGTAATCTGAATACAGTGAGAGGTTGTAATCTGAATACAGTGAGAGGTTGTAATCTGAATAAAAGGAGAGGTTGTAATCTGAATAAAAGGAGAGGTTGTAATCTGAATACAGTGAGAGGTTGTAATCTGAATACAGTGAGAGGTTGTAATCTGAATATAGTGAGAGGTTGTAATCTGAATACAGTGAGAGGTTGTAATCTGAACAAAGGGAGAGCTTGTAATCTGAATAAAGGAGAGGTTGTAATCTGAATAAAAGGAGAGGTTGTAATCTGAATACAGTGAGAGGTTGTAATCTGAATACAGTGAGAGATTGTAATCTGAATACAGTGAGAGGTTGTAATCTGAATAAAAGGAGAGGTTGTAATCTGAATAAAGGAGAGGTTGTAATCTGAATAAAAGGAGAGGTTGTAATCTGAATACAGTGAGAGGTTGTAATCTGAATACAGTGAGAGATTGTAATCTGAATAAAAGGAGAGGTTGTAATCTGAATACAGTGAGGTTGTAATCTGAATACAGTGAGGTTGTAATCTGAATACAGTGAGAGGTTGTAATCTGAATACAGTGAGAGATTATAATCTGAATACAATGAGAGGTTGTAATCTGAATACAGTGAGAGATTGTAATCTGAATACAATGAGTCGTTGTAATCTGAATACAGTGAGAGGTTGTAATCTGAATAAAGGAGAGGTTGTAATCTGAATACAGTGAGAGGTTGTAATCTGAATATAGTGAGAGGTTGTAATCTGAATACAGTGAGAGGTTGTAATCTGAATACAGTGAGAGGTTGTAATCTGAATACAGTGAGAGGTTGTAATCTGAATAAAAGGAGAGGTTGTAATCTGAATACAGTGAGGTTGTAATCTGAATATAGTGAGAGGTTGTAATCTGAATACAGTGAGAGGTTGTAATCTGAATACAATGAGAGGTTGTAATCTGAATAAAGGAGAGGTTGTAATCTGAATAAAGGAGAGGTTGTAATCTGAATAAAAGGAGAGGTTGTAATCTGAATACAGTGAGAGGTTGTAATCTGAATATAGTGAGAGGTTGTAATCTGAATACAGTGAGAAATTGTAATCTGAATATAGTGAAAGGTTGTAATCTGAATACAGTGAGAGGTTGTAATCTAAAGGGAGAGGTTGTAATCTGAATGAGAGGTTGTAATCTGAATACAGTGAGAGGTTGTAATCTGAATAAAGGAGAGGTTGTAATCTGAATAAAGGGACAAAGGAGAGGTTGTAATCTAATCTGAATACTAAAGGGAGAGGTTGTAATCTGAATAAAGGGAGAGGTTGTAATCTGAATACAGTGAGGTTGTAATCTGAATATAGTGAGAGGTTGTAATCTGAATACAGTGAGAGGTTGTAATCTGAATACAATGAGAGGTTGTAATCTGAATAAAGGAGAGGTTGTAATCTGAATAAAGGAGAGGTTGTAATCTGAATAAAAGGAGAGGTTGTAATCTGAATACAGTGAGAGGTTGTAATCTGAATATAGTGAGAGGTTGTAATCTGAATACAGTGAGAAGTTGTAATCTGAATATAGTGAGAGGTTGTAATCTGAATACAGTGAGAGGTTGTAATCTGACTAAAGGGAGAGGTTGTAATCTGACTAAAGGGAGAGGTTGTAATCTGAATAAAGTGAGAGGTTGTAATCTGAATACAGTGAGAGGTTGTAATCTGAATAATCTGACTAAAGGGAGAGGTTGTAATCTGAATAAAGGGACAGGTTGTAATCTGAATACAGTGAGAGTTTGTTGTAATCTGAATAAAGGGAGAGGTTGTAATCTGACTAAAGGGAGAGGTTGTAATCTGAATAAAGGGAAATCTGAATACAGTGAGAGGTTGTAATCTGAATAAAAGGAGAGGTTGTAATCTGAATAAAAAAGTGAGAGGTTGTAATCTGAATAAAAGGAGATCTGAATAAAAGGAGAGGTTGTAATCTGAATAAAAGGAGAGGTTGTAATCTGAATAAAAGGAGAGGTTGTAATCTGAATAAAAAGGCCATTCTGGAACATGGGGTGACACATTCTTACTGATCCGCTAGAGAACCAGTTTGGATTGAAGTATAACTTTTGTATGACTGAAGCCTTCAGTGAGGTCTAACACTTTAATATGTAACATGTGCCATGTTATATGATGGGACAAGCTACCATTTAGTGTTCTTTCACACAAGTAAATCAATGCATTTCATTGCCTGGAGAACCCATTTAACTGGAAATGGTTGCAAGTATGGCCTCCTTGTCTCTGTTGATACTGTAGCTGAAGTTTTGTTTATTGTCCGATGGAAATGTCTTGTGCTTTAGTCCGACCCCTCAGAAAGACAGAGGTCGGAGTAGAGGGCAGCCATACTACACCACCCGTTGAGCAGTTTGGAGTTTACGGACACAACGGCAAGAGATGGCATCAAGGCAAAAAAACAAAACGTGCACCCAGGGAGGAGCCCTGGACAGAGTTTAAGAAACCTTGCTCCAGTAGGCCTGCATGTGGACTCGCTGCCAAGGCCCGTCTGGGAAGTCCCATGAGTGTAGCAGCGATAGCTAAGGCACGTTCCTCGTCATGTGACATGCAGAACAACACTTGGCCTAGTCTTTGATAACTGCATCCTGGCCACCAGAAGTAGCTGCGTGCTTCATTCGCACCATGCCACAGTGCCCTGAATAGAGTTCTTCAAGGAGCTTTATGATGACTCAAAAAGCCCCAGAGCAAAGCATTCCAGACTGAACTGTGAGCTCCTTTCTTCTCACCGGGTAAGGATTTAGGCTGTCCCGACAGCTCTCCTCCTTTCCCACGAGTGACAATGTACCCAACCTCAGACATCACTGGATCAGTACGAGTGCCCTAAAGGAGCAAACTAAAATATCAACACGTCTCATCTCAATTAGCCCTAAAATCCCTAGTTTGAAAGCACCAGTTTTTCTGGAAGCTATGCCATTTCCTTCCACGTGAGCCAGCCCTCTAGCAGTTTGAGTTCCAACCAATGAGCTTCAACACCTCGCCATTTGAGTGACAGCTAGCAAGATGCGCACACACAGCGAGCGCAGTGACATAGTACGCAATTTTCAGGGACCCCTTTTGGCTCGTGAGCGATACTTTCAAAACTACTGGCTAAAAAGTTTACAAAAGTACCGTAGAATCTTTTTAAAAACAACACCAGATAGATCATCAAAAGTACCGGAGAATCTCTTTAAAAACAATTACATAGACCACCAAAATTACCGGAAAATGTCTTGACAAAAATAAGATCCTTATTTGAACAGTATTTTCCAATGTTGTTCTCCACAACTAAAAACACTTCAAAGCATTAGCACATCGTTCAAAAGACTAAATAAATGTTACACATTACAGTAAATCAAACGTTTGTGCACTACAATGTGTTTTTAATGATAGTCCTGGTGTCTGTCATCACTGATGGGTTAAGGTCATAGTGGGGGTGGCCAGACAAATGGAATGGAGCAATAACAACATTTCACTGGTTTTGAAATGGCAGTTGAGCATCACTGGGGATCAGAGGGCAAGCCTGGTCCCAGACCTGTTTGTGTCGTCATTCCAACTTGGCACGACAGCACAATCAGATCTGTGGACCAGGCTTTTATCACAAGGACAAGACAGACCAACACGAAGAACGTAGGCCGTACACAGCCGTCACATCGCCTTTGACCACAGAACATCGGCCGCCATTTTCTGTTCATTTCCTGATGATTCTACATGTTAAAATTGCCACCATTCGTCAAAACACCGAGCAGGTAATCTACCGCAGATGGTGTTGGTCTGGTTTGTCCTACAGGCATCCGAGGACACACCTTCCGTCTCTGGGGTTATTTGCTGACTATGGGCAGCAGGTCTCCCTTGGTTTTCATGGTTTTGATCTTGGCTCTGATGGTGTCGTCCATGGCCTGCCTGCAGCGGTGGGCGTAGTGAGCCAGCGTCTCCTCTTTCTCGTCCCAAGGTGGCAGGGCGTGGAACACCTAGGATTAAATAATACTTTATTAACCCCCAAAGGACCAGCTAATACATACAACACCTGTAGTGGCGATTTCTCATGAAAAGCCACTGGCACAAACTCTTTCGGGGGGAAAAGTTCCCATTTATTGTGTATACAAAATAAAAATAGCTTCAAAACACATATTCCTAAAGAAAAGGTGCAGAGAGATGCATTCTATCAGCTATATATGTGATACGGTAACTGTGTGTGCTCTCCTCTCACATGTACTAACCCTTCCTGGTCACCTGTACTAACCCTTCCTGGTCACCTGTACTAACCCTTCCTGGTCACCTGTACTAACCCTTCCTCTCACCTGGTCACCTGTACTAACCCTTCCTCTCACCTGTACTAACCCTTCTCTCACCTGTACTAACCCTTCCTCTCACCTGTACTAACCCTTCCTCTCACCTGTACTAACTCTTCCTGGTCACCTGTACTAACCCTTCCTCTCACCTGTACTAACCCTTCCTCTCACCTGTACTAACCCTTCCTCTCACCTGTACTAACCCTTCCTCTCACCTGTACTAACCCTTCCTGGTCACCTGTACTAACCCTTCCTCTCACCTGTACTAACCCTTCCTCTCACCTGTACTAACCCTTCCTCTCACCTGTACTAACCCTTCCTCTCACCTGTACTAACCCTTCCTCTCACCTGTACTAACCCTTCCTCTCACCTGTACTAACCCTTCCTTCACCCTAACCCTCCCTGGTCACCTGTACTAACCCTTCCTGGTCACCTGTACTAACCCTTCCTGGTCACCTGTACTAACCCTTCCTGGTCACCTGTACTAACCCTTCCTGGTCACCTGTACTAACCCTTCCTCTCACCTGTACTAACCCTTCCTGGTCACCTGTACTAACCCTTCCTCTCACCTGTACTAACCCTTCCTCTCACCTGTACTAACCCTTCCTGGTCACCTGTACTAACCCTTCCTGGTCACCTGTACTAACCCTTCCTCTCACCTGTACTAACCCTTCCTGCTCACCTGTACTAACCCTTCCTCTCACCTGTACTAACCCTTCCTGGTCACCTGTACTAACCCTTCCTGGTCACCTGTACTAACCCTTCCTTCACCTGTACTAACCCTTCCTCTCACCTGTACTAACCCTTCCTCTCACCTGTACTAACCCTTCCTCTCACCTGTACTAACCCTTCCTGGTCACCTGTACTAACCCTTCCCTCACCTGTCACCCTTCCCGGTCACCTGTACTACCCTAACCCTTCCTACACACACACACGAGACCAGTGATACCAACAAATAGTGCCCTTCTAGTGTCAAAACAAGTCAAAATAACCCTGTACAGACAATATAACACCTTCCTGGTCACTGAATAAATACTAAACCTAATCCCAGACTAAAAAGCTCAATGGCCTTAGATTAAAATGTCCCCATCGGATGAGAAGGATTTACCTCCGGAGCGGCCAGGCTCAGCTCGGCGATGGCGGCCTTCGAACGCCACCTTCATGGTCTGAACCTGCAGGGCCGCCATGTACCTACTAACCACCTTCACTCTTCTGGTCACCTTTGCTGTTTAAAATGATGATTTCTCAACTCTTTATTTGACATGTTTCAGTGTCACCTGTACTAAGCTCATCTCCCATCTTCGCATTGGCCACTTCTCTCACCTGTACATCAACTTTGGTCCAAGTCCTCTATCCAACACCTGGGTACAGTACTGTAGTCCTGACCTGTTTCCATCTCAGTACTGTAGTCCTGACTCTGTTTAAGGGCCATCTACAGTACTGTAGTCCTGACTCTGTTTAAGGGGTATCTCAGTACTGTAGTCCTGACTCTGTTTAAGGGCCATCTACAGTACTGTAGTCCTGACTCTGTTTCCTCTCAGTACTGTAGTCCTGACCTGTTTCCTCTCACCTGTAGTCCTGAACTGTTTCCTCTCACCTGTACTGACTCTGTTTCCTCTACAGTACTGTAGCCCTGACTCTGTTTCATCTACCTGTAGTCCTGACTCTGTTTAAGGGCCATCTACAGTATTGTAGTCCTGACTCTGTTTCCATCTACACCTGTACTCTGTTTAAGGGCCATCTACAGTACTGTAGTCCTGACTCTGTTTCCATCTCACCTGTACTAACTCTGTTTCCTCTACAGTACTGTAGCCCTGACTCTGTTTAAGGGCCATCTACAGTACTGTAGTCCTGACTCTGTTTAAGGGCCATCTAGTCCTGACTCTGTTTAAGGGCCATCTACAGTACTGTAGCCCTGACTCTGTTTAAGGGCCATCTACAGTACTGTAGTCCTGACTCTGTTTAAGGGCCATCTACAGTACTGTAGTCCTTCCTGTTCACCTGTACTAACCCTTCCTGGCCATCACCTGTACTAACCCTTCCTGGTCACCTGTACTAACTCCTTCCTTTCACCTGTAGTACTAACCCTTCCTGACTCTGTTTAAGGGCCATCTACAGTACTGTAGTCTCACCTGTACTAACCCTTCCTCTCACCTGTACTTACTCCTGACTCTGTTTCCTACAGTACTGTAGTCCTTCCTCACCTGTTTAAGGGCCCTTCCTCTCACCTGTACTGTAACCCTTCCTGGTCACCTGTACTAACCCTTCCTATCACCTGTACTAACTCTGTTTAAGGGCCATCTACCTTCCTGGTCACCTGTAGTCCTACTGTTTAACATCTACAGTACTGTAGTCCTGGTAGTCCTGACACATCTGTACTAAGCCCCCTTCCTGGTCACTACTGTACTAACACTTGTTTAAGGGCCATCTACAGTATTGTAGTCCTGACTCTGTTTATGACCATCTACAGTACTGTAGTCCTGACTCTGTTTAACTGTACAGTATCTACAGTACTGTAGTCCTGACTCTGTTTAAGGGCCATCCAGTACTGAGTCCACTCTGACCTACCTGTAACTGTTTAGGGCCAACAGTAGTAGCCTGACTCTGTTTAGTGTCCAAAACAAGTCAAAATAACCCTGTACAGACAATATATAGTCCACAACTCATAAACCAAAATGGCACCTACAACACTGAATAAATACTGTAGTCCTGACTCATGTATCTACAGTACTGTAATCTGACTAAGGGGTATCTACAGTACTGTAGTCCTGATCTGTTTAAGGGCCATCTAGTAGTCCTGACTCTGTTTAAGGGCCATCTACAGACTAAAAAGCCATCTACAACTGTAGTCCTGACCTGTTCCTGGATCTAAGTAAGCCCTGACTCTGTCCATCCATCGGACTCTGAGGGCCATCTACAGTATTGTAGGACTCTGTTTAAGGGCCATCTACAGTACTGTAGCGGCCTGGTCAGTACTGTAGACTCTGTTTAAGGGCCATCTACAGTACTGTAGTCCTGCGGCCATCTACCTGTAGTCCTAACCCCTGTTTAAGGGCTCATCTGTACTGAGTCCTGACTCTGTTTGTATCTACAGTACTGTAGTCCTGACTGTTTAAGGGCCATCTACAGTACTGTAGTCCTGACTCTGTTTAAGGGCATCTGTACTGTAGTCCTGACTCTGTTTAAGGGCCATCTACAGTACTGTAGTCCTGACCTGTTTCAGCTGGACTGAGTCCTGACTCTGTTTACCTATCTACAGTACTGAGTCCTCTGTTTAAGGGCCATCTACAGGTAGCTCTGTTTAAGGGCCATCTACAGTACTGTAGTCCTGACTCTGTTTAAGGGGTAATATAGTAAAAGTCCTGACCTGTTTAAGGGGCATCTACAGTACTGGACTCTGTTTAAAATGAGTCCTGACTCTGTTTAAGGGCCATCTACAGTACTAATAGACTTGTTTAATGTTACTGTGTCCTGACTGGGTTGTCCTGAGGGCCATCTACAGTACTTAGTCCTGACTCTGTTTAAGGGCCATCTACAGTACTGTACTCCTGACTCTGTTTAAGGGCCATCTACAGTACTGTAGTGACTCTGTTTAAGGGCCATCTACAGTACTGTAGTCCTGACTCTGTTTGGCCATCTACAGTACTGTGACAGGGCCATGGACTGTAGCTGACTCTGCCCCATCTACAGGCATGTACTGTAGTCCTGACTCTGTTTGGGCCATCTACCACTGTAGTCCTCTGTTTAAGGGCCATCTACAGTACTGTAGTCCTGATCTGTTTAAGGGCCATCACAGGCTTGCTGTTTAGGGCCATCTACAGTACTGTAGTCCTGACTCTGTTTAAGGGCCATCTACAGTACTGTAGTCCTGACTCTGTTTAAGGGCCATCTACAGTACTGTAGTCCTGACTCTGTTTAAGGGCAGTACATCTAGAGGGTATCTACAGTACTGTAGTCCTGTGTTTAAGCCATCTACAGTACTGTAGTCCTGACTCTGTTTAAGGGCCATCTACAGTACTGTAGTAAGGGCCATCTACAGTACTGTAGTCCTGACTCTGTTTAAGGGCCATCTACAGTACTGTAGTCCTGACTCTGTTTAAGGGCCATCTACAGTACTGTAGTCCTGACTCTGTTTAAGGGCCATCTACAGTACTGTAGTCCTGACTCTGTTTAAGGGCCATCTACAGTACTGTAGTCCTGACTCTGTTTAAGGGCCATCTACAGTACTGTAGTCCTGACTCTGTTTAAGGGCCATCTACAGTACTGTAGTCCTGACTCTGTTTAAGGGCCATCTACAGTACTGTAGTCCTGACTCTGTTTAAGGGCCATCTACAGTACTGTAGTCCTGACTCTGTTTAAGGGCCATCTACAGTACTGTAGTCCTGACTCTGTTTAAGGGCCATCTACAGTACTGTAGTCCTGTGTTTAAGGGCCATCTACAGTACTGTAGTCCTGACTCTGTTTAAGGGCCATCTACAGTACGTAGCCCTGACTCTGTTTAAGGGCCATCTACAGTACTGTAGTCCTGACTCTGTTTAAGGGCCATCTACAGTACTGTAGTCCTGACTCTGTTTAAGGGCCATCTACAGTACTGTAGTGATCTGTTTACAGCCATCTACAGTACTGTAGTCCTGACTCTGTTTAGTACTGTAGGACCATCTACAGTACTGTAGTCCTGACTCTGTTTAAGGGCCATCTACAGTACTGTAGTCCTGACTCTGAGGGCCATCTACAGTTTAAGGGCCATCTACAGTACTGTAGTGACTCTGTTTAAGGGCCATCTACAGTACTGTAGTCCTGACTCTGTTTAAGGGCCATCTACAGTACTGTAGTCCTGACTCTGTTTAAGGGCCATCTACAGTACTGTAGTCCTGACTCTGTTTAAGGGCCATCTACAGTACTGTAGTCCTGACTCTGTTTAAGGGCCATCTAGAGTACTGTAGTCCTGACTCTGTTTAAGGGCCATCTACAGTACTGTAGTCCTGACTCTGTTTAAGGGCCATCTACAGTACTGTAGTCCTGACTCTGTTTAAGGGCCATCTACAGTACTGTAGTCCCGACTCTGTTTAAGGGCCATCTACAGTACTGTAGTCCTGACTCTGTTTAAGGGCCATCTACTACTGTTTAAGGGCCATCTACAGTACTGTAGTCCTGACTCTGTTTAGTAGAGCCATCTACAGTACTGTAGTACTCTGTTTGTACAGTACTGTAGTCCTGACTCTGTTTAAGGGGCCATCTACAGTACTGTAGTCCTGACTCTGTTTAGGGCCATCTACAGTACTGTAGTCCTGACTCTGTTTAAGGGCCATCTACAGTACTGTAGTCCTGACTCTGTTTAAGGGCCATCTACAGTACTAGTAGGGCCATCTACAGTACTGACTCTGTTTAAGGGCCATCTACAGTACTGTAGTCCTGACTCTGTTTAAGGGCCATCTACAGTACTGTAGTCCTGACTCTGTTTAAGGGCCATCTACAGTACTGTAGTCCTGACTCTGTTTAAGGGCCAGTCCTGACTCTGTTTAAGGGTATCTACAGTACTGTAGTCCTGACTCTGTTTAAGGGCCATCTACAGTACTGTACTCCTGACTCTGTTTAAGGGCCATCTACAGTACTGTAGTCCTGACTCTGTTTAAGGGCCATCTACAGTACTGTACTCCTGACTCTGTTTAAGGGCCATCTACTTACTCCTGACTCGTGTGTTCTCTCCATCTCTGCTCCTCTTGGAGCTCTTCATCACCCTGTGGAGCTCCACCTCCTCAAAGCTGTCGAATAGGGCGGGGTTCTCAAAAGCCACACCCTCGTCAGGGAAACCCACCCCCATGTGGGAGGAGCTACCCGTCCCCAGCTCCATCTGGCTGGACGAAAGACCACGCCTCTTCTCTGAGGAAAAGAAAAAACATTAAACCGATGGTCTCTGGCAGAAACATCACGCCATGTTTTTAACTCTGGATTTATAATAGAGTGTCATACTTCATCCACATGTCACCCCACCCCTGCTGATGATGATCAGGTACAGTTTGTTGACTAAGCCTCAGACTAGACCTAATTATGTTCTACACTGAATAAAAATATTAAATGTAATGTGTTGGTCCCATATTTCAAGAGCTGAATTAAGAAGTGTCGGACAAAAAGCTTATTTCTCTCAAATTTTGTGCACAAATGTGTTTACATCCCTGTTAGTGTGCATTTCCCCTTTGCCAAGATAATCCATCCACCTGACAGGTGTGGCATATCAAGAAGCTGATTATCGTCATTAGGGTAGGAGGCACTATTTTCACCTCCGGATGAAAAGCGTGCCCGAAGTAAACTGCCTGCTACTCAGGCCCAGAAGCTAGGATATACATATAATTGGTAGATTTGGATAGAAAATACTCTAAAGTTTCCAAAACCGTGAGAATAATGTATGTGAGTATAACAGAACTGATATGGCAGGTGAAAACCTGAGAAAAATCCATCCAGGAAGTGAGATAATTTTTATTGAATGCCATTACAGTATCCATTGACTTAGGACTCAAATTGCACTTCCTATGGCTTCCACTAGATGTCAACAGTCTTTATAAATTGTTTTAGGCTTGTATTCTGAAAAATGAGGGAGTAAGACCAGTCTGAATGAGTGGACACTACAGTGTCCCAGAGCTTTTTCATGCAATTGTCCGGTTGAAATATTATTGATTATTATGACTGAGAGAGCGCACCTTTCGGATACTATTTGGACCTTTCTTTCTTTGAGCCTGTGTATTACTGAACAAAACTGAGGTTTTTGGATATAAACATGGACTTTATCGAACAAAATGAACATTTATTGAGCAAATGGGAGTCTTGTGAGTGCAACCATATGAAGATCATCAAAGGTAAGTGATTCATTTTATCACAATTTCTGACATGTGTAACTCGTCAACTTGGCTGGTTACTGTTTGTAATGATTTGTCTGCTGGGCGCTGTTCTCAGATAATCGCATGCTATGTTCTGGGCTAGGTATGTTCTGGGCTAGGTAGGTTTTCACCGTAAAGCCTTTTTGAAATCTGACACCGTGGTTGGATGAACAAGAAGTTAATCTTTAAACCGATGTATAACACTTGTATGTTTTATGAATTTTTATAATGAGAATTTCTGTTTTTGAATTTGGCGCTCTGCTATTTCACTGGATGTTGTCCATGTGGGACACTAGCATGATCATTACACAGGTGCACCTTGTGCTGGGGGACAATAAAAGGCCACTCTAAAATGTGCAGTTTTGTCACACAACACAATGCCACAGATGTTTGACGTTTTGAGGGAGCGTTCAATTGTCATGCTGACTGTAGGAATGTCCACCAGAGCTGTTGCTAGATAATTTACTGTTAATTTCTCCAAAATAAGCCTCCAACGTCGTTTTTGAGAATTTGGCAGTACGTCCAACTGGCCTCAACATAGGTGGCGTGTATGACGTTGTGTGGGCGAGCGGTTTGCTGATGTCAACGTTGTGCACAGAGTACCCCATGGTGGCGGTGGGGTTATGGTATGGGCAGGCATAAGCTATGGACAACGAACACAATTGCATTTTATTGAATTTGAATGTACAGAGATTTCTTTTATGGGACACTACCTTTCAAAAGTTTGGGGTCACTTAGAAATATCCGTGTTTTTGTCCATTAAAATACCATTTATCAGAAATACAGTGTAGACATTGTTAATGTTGTAAATGACTATTGTAGCTGGAAACGGCTGATTTTTAATGGAATATCTACATAGGCGTACAGAGGCCCGTAATCAACAAACATCATTCCTGTATTAGCTAATCTAAGTTTATCAATTTAAAAGGCTAATTGATCATTAGAAAACCCTTTTGCGATTATGTTAGCACAGCTGAAAACTGTTGTCCTGATTAAAGAAGCAATAAAACTGGCCTTCTTTAGACTAGTTGAGTATCTGGAGCAGCAGCATTTGTGGGTTCGATTACAGGCTCAAAATGGCCAGAAATAAAGACCTTTCCTCTCAAACTCGTCAGGCTATTCTTGTTTTGAGAAATTAAGGTTATTCCATGCGAGAAATTGCCAAGAAACTGAAGATCTCGTACAACGCTGTGTAATACTCCCTTCACAGAACAGCGCAAACTGTCTCTAACCAGAATAGAAAGAGGAGTGGGAGGCCCCGGTGCACAACTGAGCAAGAGGACAAGTACATTAGAGTGTCTAGTTAGAGAAACAGATGCCTCACAAGTCCTCAACTGGCAGCTTCATTAAATAGAATCCGCAAAACACCAGTCTCAACATCAACAGTGAAGAGGTGACTCTGGGATGTTGGCCTTCTAGGCAGAATTCCTCTGTCCAGTGTCTGTATTCTTTTGCCCATCTTAATCTTTTCTTTTTATTGGCCAGTCTGAGATATGGCTTTTTCTTTGCAACTCTGCCTAGAAGGCCAGCATCCCGGAGTCGCCTCTTCACTGTTGACGTTGAGAATGGTGTTTATACACACACACACACACACACACACTTCAAATTAAATATAACTATTTCAGCTACACCTGTTGCAGACAGGTGTATAAAATCTAGCGCACAGCCATGCAATCTCTATATACAAACAGAATGGCCTTTCTGAAGAGCTCAGTGACTTCCTACGTGGTACTGTCATAGGACCTTTCCAACAAGTCAGTAAGTCAAATTTCTGCCCTGCTATGGCTGCGCCGGTCAACTGTAAGTGCTGTTATTGTGAAGTGGAAAGGAGCAACAACGGCTCAGCCACGAAGTGGTAGGCCAAAAGCTCTGAAGTGCGTAGTGCGTAAAAATCGTCTGTTCTCGGCTGCAACACTCACTACCAAGTTCCAAACTGCCTCTGGAAGCAACGTCAGCACAATAACTATTCGTTGGGAGCTTCATGAAATGGTTTTCCGTGGCCGAGCAGCGGCACACAAGCCTAAGATCACCATGCGTAATGCCATGGGTCGGCTGGTGTAAAGCTCCACCCCATTAGACTCTGGAAACTGGCTCATTAGTTCCAGTGAAGGGAATTCTTAACACTACAGCATACAATGACATTCTAGACGATTCTGTGCTTCCAACTTTGTGGCAACAGTTTGGGGAAGGCCCTTTCCTGTTTCAGCATGACAATGCCCCCGTGCACAAAGTGAGGTCCATACAGAAATGGTTTGTTTAGATCGGTGTGGAAGAACTTGACTGGCCGGCACAGAGCCCTGACCTCAACCTTTGCGATGAATTGGAACGCTGACTGTGAGCCAGGCCTAATCGCTCAACCTCAGTGCCTGACCTCACTAATGCTCTCGTGGCTGAATGGAAGCAGGTCCCTTCAGCAACGTTCCAACATCTAGTGGAAAGCCTTCCCAGAAGAGTGGAGGCTGTTATAGCAGCAATGTTCCAACATCTAGTGGAAAGCCTTCCCAGAAGAGTGGAGGCTGTTATAGCAGCAATGTTCCAACATCTAGTGGAAAGCCTTCCCAGAAGAGTGGAGGCTGTTATAGCAGCAATGTTCCAACATCTAGTTATAGCAGCAATGTTCCAACATCTAGTGGAAAGCCTTCCCAGAAGAGAAGAGTGGAGGCTGTTATAGCAGCAATGTTCCAACATCTAGTGGAAAGCCTTCCCAGAAGAGTGGAGGCTGTTATAGCAGCAATGTTCCAACATCTAGTGGAAAGCCTTCCCAGAAGAGTGGAGGCTGGAGGTTCCAACATCTAGTGGAAAGCCTTCCCAGAAGAGTGGAGGCTGTTATAGCAGCAATGTTCCAATCATCTTAGCTGGAAAGCCTTGGAAAGCCTTCCCAGAAGAGTGGAGGCTGTTATAGCAGCAATGTTCCTACATCTAGTGGAAAGCCTTCCCAGAAGAGTGGAGGCTGTTATTGCGACAACGAGGGGATCAACTCCATATTAAAGCCCATGATATTTGGAATGAGATGTTCGACGAGCAGGTGTCCACATACTTCTGGTTGTATGTGTGTGTGTGTGTAAATATATATATACGTTAAAATACAAATACAGTCATGGGAATCACAAATAAAACATCACAAATCACACTGAAAAACAGTTGCATTCCTACACTATCAATCGTTTAAAAATTGGCCGAACGACACCAGAACATCAAGAGAAAATGGATTTTGAATTTTGTTCCACGTCTATAGTGAAGTCCAGCCAACATTTTCATACAGGATACAGTGATCAAAACTGTCCCCTGTAAGAAGACGAAGGGCTCTATGGTAGATGGCATCCAAAGGTTTAAGAGTTTTAGCAGCTGCACTTTGATAAATAATATCACAATAATCAACAACATATTTTAAAAAAGCTTGACTGAATCCTACTGCTTAGAGAAAGGCACCATCTGTCTCTGCAGATAAAGACAACTTTAAATATTCACTTCTTAACCATATGTTTTTAAACGTTATATCCAAATGCCTAAATATTTACATTTACACATATTTACCTTCGAAAAGTATTCAGACACCTTTGGACTTTTTCTACATTTTGTTAGATCACAGCCTTATTCTAAAATCTATTAAACACAATACCCCATAATGACAAAGCAAAAACAGTTGTTGTTTTTTTGGACATTTTTGCTAAGAAACAGTACTTTGTTGAAGCACCTTTGGCAGCGATTATGGCCTTGAGTCTTCTTGGGTATGACGCTACAAGCTTGGCACACCTGTATTTGGAGAGTTTCTACCATTCTTCTCAGCAGATCCTCTCAAGCTCTGTCAGGTTAGATGAGGAGAGTTGCTGTTCAGCTATTTTCAGGTCTCTCCAGAGATGTTCGATTGAGTTCAAGTCCGGGCTCTGGCTGGGCCACTCAAGCACATTCAGAGACTTGTCCCGAAGCCACTCCTGCGTTGTCTTGTCTGTGTGCTTAGGGTCGTTGTCCTGTTGGAAGGTGAACCTTCACCCTAGTCTGAGGTCCTGAGTTCTCTGGAGCAGGTTTTCATCAAGGATCTCTGTACTTTGCTCTGTTCATCTTTTTGATCCTGACTAGTCTTCCAGTCCCTGCCGCTGAAAAACATGAGGCTGCCACCACCATGCTTCACTGTAGGGATGGTGCCAGGTTTCCTCCAGACATGACACTTGGCATTCAGGCCAAAGACTTCAATCTTGGTTTCATCAGACCAGAGAATCTTGTTTCTCATGGTCTGAGATTCCTTTAGGTGCCTTTTGGCAAACTACAAGCGGGCTGTCATGTGCCTTTTACTGAAGAGTGGCTTCCGTCTGGCCACTGTACCATAAAGGCCTGATTGGTGGAGTGCTGCAGAGATGGTTGTCCTTCTGGAAGGTTCTCCCATCTCCACAGAGGAACTCTGTTAGAGTGACCATCAGGTTCTTGGTCAACTCCCTGACCAAGGCCCTTCTACCCCGATTGCTCAGTTTGGCCGGGCGGACAGCTCTAGGAAGCTCTGTTGGTTCCAAACTTCTTCCATTTAAGAATGATGAAGGCCACTGAGTTCTTGGGATCCTTCAATGCTGCAGAAATGTTTTGGTACCCTTCCCCAGATCTGTGCCTCGACACAATCCTGTCTCGGAGCTCTACGGACAATTCCTTCGACCTCATGGCTTGGTTTTTGCCCTAACATGCACTGTCAACTGTGGGACCTTATATAGACAGGTGTGTGCCTTTCCAAATCATGTCCAATCAATTGAATTTACCACAGGTGGACTCCAATCAAGTTGTAGAAATATCTCAAGGGTGATCAATGGAATCAGGATGCACCTGAGCTCAATTTCAAGTCTCATAGCAAAGGTTCTGGATACTTATGCAAAGGTATCCGTTTTTATTTGTGATATAATTGCAAAACTTTCTAAAATCCTGTTTTCGCTTTGTCATTATGGGGTATTGTGATGTCATTATGGGGTATTGTGATGTCATTATGGGGTATTGTGATGTCATTATGGGGTATTGTGTGTAGATTGCTGAATACTTTTTTGATTAAATCCATTTTAGAATAACGTAACAATGTGGGAAAAGGGAAGGGGTCTGAATACTTTCCGAAGGCCCTGTATATGCAGGAACACGTTCGATTGGAGAACACGTCGTTCATCTGAAACATGCCTACGAGAGTTTTACAAACAACATGAGTTTAGTTTTGCCCGTTTTAAGCACATCAGCTAGATATTCCTGCATAGCTATAAAATCTGACTGTAGTTCTGACACAGCCAGATCAACAGTCGGGACAATAGCAGACATAATGGGATCATCTGCATATAGATGAAGTTTACAATTTAACAGATTGACCAATGGTGTTTATATTAGTAGTAAATGAGAAGTCCCTTTGGTACACCTTTATGTACCTCTAGAAATCCAGACGTAACCCCATCCATCAGGATGGCCTGAGTTCTGTCACTAAGATCATCATGAAACCATGAACAGGTGTCATAGGTCAGACCTATCGAGGACAACTTATTCAATAAAATAGCACGATCAACAGTATCAAAATAATTTGACAGGTTCACAAACAAAGCAGAACATGTCATTGTAGTGTCTAAAGAATTGACAAGATCATTAACTACTAAAGTGGAAGCTGTAACAGTGCTATGCCCAGGACTAAACCCTGATTGGATGCCCAGGCCTAAACCCTGATTGGTTCACATTCAAAATACATTTAAGGTAAAAAATAAAAAAAACTAAGTTGTACATCTACCAAGTTTTCTAGAATCTTCGCTAGATCAGGAAACCTTGAAATGTGCCGCGAGTACATCTACTATCCACGTCCTGAAGGAGTGGCAGAACAACAGCTGATTTACGGACTTTTGAAATATTTCCTGATAACAATGTTAAATTAAAAAAAAAAGTGGTTTAAAAATGCCAACAATGATGGGCGCGGCAAACCTAAGCAGACCAGGGTCCGAGTGTTCGACCCGTGTCTATTTTTTGTTGGATATTGCTAGCAAAGCATCCAGGACTTTCTTTTTCTGTATATAGATTAAAAGAAAAGCTTTGACTATCATTTCTCAGGTCATTCAGTACGTTTCCCCTGCCAGCATCCAGCCCAATACCATTGTGAATAGACTTAGAAGTTCTTTCAAAGAGAGATTACCCGCTGAAATAAAAATGGTGATTAAACGCATCAATGATGAGGCCAGAGTCTGAATTAAATTTGTTGTGGTAGAGAGGAGGAATAGAACCCTACAGTCACACCTTCCCAGAATTTAGCCGGGTTCCCATTACAATCCAAAAGGTCACACAATAAATCAGATTCAGCTTTTCTTTATTTGTCTTACAAATACGTTTTCCTCAGTTGCTTAAACGCTTGCCAGTCCGGGCCTAAGACTGTGTTCCTGACCCAAAGCATAATCTTTTTTTTTATGAATTCCAGAGTGTACCAGGCATTCTAACTTTTCTCCTTTAACCCTGAGTATTTTTGATCATCCACAATAGTACTGAAAACATCTGAAAAAAGGCTGAAAACTAAATCAGGTTCAGGAATAGCTGTAATACAATCAAGATCACTAAAATAAAGATCATTTTTAAAAGCCTGTCCGCTGAAGCTTAGATGTTTTGTAGTGTCACATCTCTAACACTAATGTCTTGGGAGAATACACCAGTAGAAACATATTTCGCTGGTGTCTTTGTCAGAATAAGATCAGAGTTGACTTTGAAGGCTCTTTAGGGTTGGGCTCATGTAGTCTTAGTCATCAGCTGGGTTAGGTTTCATTACACATGACTTTTTAGATTGGGAAATGCTTCAGACAATCACAATTGAGGTCACCCAGGATAATGACTTCTGACTTAGTAGAAGACAACAAACTAGTTAACTCCTCGAGTGCACAGCCGAGGGAGGACGGTAGACCCCTATAACAGTTATGGATACATTTTTATCCAGACAAACAGACAGGTAAGTAGTGTCAATTTTTTGGGGGAAATTGATTTTAGTAAAGAGACAACTTGTTTTTTTTTTCTATCAAAATGGCCACTCCATCACCTCTACCCTGTCTGTCAGCATTGAACACATAACCCTCAATATTAACATCCCATTATATAACATCCCATTGAGCTCATAGGGTACCTGAGAAGAATGAGAGGTGCCTACCTGGGCGTAGTAAGAGCGTACCTGGTCGTAGCTGGTCTTGCAGGAAGTCACAGATGAGTTCAGCCTTCTTCGTGAGTTCCTGCTGCAGCAGCTCCTTGTCCTGTTTCAGACTAGAGATGGTCTCCCCCATCTGCTCACTGCGGCTTCGCTCAACACTCAGCAACGCTCGCAGCCGCTCTATCTCACACAGAGCTGGACCCACTGGCAACGGAGACAGGAAGGATGAGCCAGGATATACAGTTTCCACATACAAATAATTATAGTAACTTTATTACAGAAATCATTTTAAAGTACATAAAACAGCTAAACGAAGTTAACACTGTGTCTCTGGGTGTTGGAAAAGGGGTCATAGTTCAGAGAACATACAGGTCACTTTCAAACGAATGTAGGCAGAACCCCCCCCCCCCCCCCCTCGGTTCCAACATATGAGAGAACACATGCAGCACGAAGGCCAAACAAGAAGGAAATGGAAAACATTACGAGAGAAACTGGAACCTACCTGGTACTCATAACAGGTGCAGTTAACTTTCCAATATGAGAGGAGTTTTTCCCACTTTAAAACTCTATACAGTTATCGGTCCTGTATGTGTTTTAATAAATAAAAGGGAGTTGGGAAATGTTTTAAAATATCGATAGCTATTTAGTACATACAGTTGAAGTGGGAAGTTTACATACACCTTAGCCAAGTACATTTAAACTCAAGTTTTTCACAATTCCTGACATTAAATCCTAGTAAAGATTCCCCGTCTTAGGTCAGTTAGGATCACCATTTTATTTTAAGAATGTGAAATGTCAGAATAATAGTAGAGAATGATTTATTTCAACTTTCATTTCTTTCATCACATTCCCAGTGGGTCAGAAGTTTACATACACTCAATTAGTATTTGGTAGCATTGCCTATAAATTGTTTAACTTGGGTCAAACGTTCCGGGTAGCCTTCCACAAGCTTCCCACAATTATTTGAGTGAATTTTGGCCCATTCCTCCTGACAGAGCTGGTGTAACTGAGTCAGGTTTGTAGGCCTCCTTGCTTGCACATGCTTTTTCAGTTCTGCCCACACATTTTCTATAGGATTGAGGTCAGGGCTTTGTGATGGCCACTCCAATACCTTTACTTTGTTGTCCTTAAGCCATTTTGCCACAACTTTGGAAGTATGCTTGTGGTCATTGTCCATTTAGAAGACCCATTTGTGGCCAAGCTTTAACTTCCTGACTGATGTATTGAGATGTTGCTTTAATATATCCACATAATTTTACTACCTCATGATGCCATCTATTTTGTGAAGTGCACCAGTCCCTCCTGCAGCAAAGCACCCCACAACATGATGCTTCCACCCCCGGGCTTCACGGTTGGGATGGTGTTCTTCGGCTTGCAAGCCTCGCCCTTTTTCCTCCAAACATGACGATGGTCATTATGGCCAAACAGTTCTATTTTTGTTTCATCAGACCAGAGGACATTTCTTCAACCTTCTTTGTCCTCATTTGCAGTTGCAAACCGTAGTCTGTCTTTTTTGTGGCGGTTTTGAAGCAGTGGCGTCTTCCTTGCTGAGCGGCCTTTCAGGTTATGTCGATATAGGACTTGTTTTATTGTGGATATAGATACTTTTGTACCTGTTTCCTCCAGCATCTTCACAAGGTCCTTTGCTGTTGTTCTGCGATTGATTTGCACTTTTCGCACCAAAGTACGTTCATCTCTAGGAGAAAGAACGCATCTCTTTCCTGAGCGGTATGACGGCTGCGTGGTCCCATGGTGTTTATACGTGCGTACTATTGTTTGTACAGATGAACGTGGTACCTTCAGGTGTTTGGAAATTGCTCCCAAGGATGAACCAGACTTGTGTAGGTCTACAATTTATTTTTCTGAGGTCTTGGCTGATTTATTTTGATTTTACCATGATGTCAAGCAAAGAGGTACTGAGTTTGAAGGTAGACCTTGAAATACATCCACAGGTACACCTGCAATTGACAGAATCTTCTAAAGCCATGACATCATTTTCTGGAATGTTCCAAGCTGTTTAAAGGCACAGTCAACTTAGTGTATGTAAACTTCTGACCCACTGGAATTGTGATACATTGAATTATAAGTTAAATAATCTGTCTGTAAACAATTGTTGGAAAAATTACTTGTGTCACGCACAAAGTAGACTTGCCAAAACTATAGTTTGTTAACAAGAAATTTGTGGAGTGGTTGAAAAACGAGTTTTAATGACTCCAACCTAAGTGGATGTCAACGTCCGACTTCAACTGTAGTCTTCAACACGAATCACTAATATAAAACTGTGACATTCAGAATTGATTAAAGAAAAGTTGTAGAGGAACATGAAGAGATAAGTTTAAACCCTTCTATGGCTGAGATCAAGGCTTGTCTATTTAAATATCCATTCAATAATTTCTCGACACCATCGAGGGGTATTGACCATTTATTTCAGGGCAACATACTGTCAACGTTTCTCCTTCAGTCATTGGTCTAACATCATTACACACAACATTTCTCCTTCAGTCATTGGTCTAACATCGTTTAACATCGTTACTAACAACAATAACCCAATGCAGGATAAATGGAAGTAAAGAACATAGAACCCTGCATTCCGCTGGCGTCATGTCTTCTTGATTAGAAAGCACATCGTCCCACAGGCTCAAAATGGCACCATATTCCCTATAGAGAGCACTACTTTTGACCAGAGCCATATAGAGAGCACTACTTTTGACCAGAGCCCTATAGAGAGCACTACTTTTGACCAGAGCCCTATAGAGAGCACTACTTTTGAGCAGAGCCCTATAGAGAGCACTACTTTTGAGCAGAGCCCTATAGAGAGCACTACTTTTGACCAGAGCCCTATAGAGAGCACTACTTTTGACCAGAGCCCTATAGAGAGCACTACTTTTGAGCAGAGCCCATATGAAGGCAATAGGGTTCCATTTGGGACAAAAGGTCTCATGTCTAACAGACGGCAGACACGATGACCTCCTTTCCTCCACAATGGTCCTCAGACCCTGGCCTGCGGAAAGTCGTCGGGACATGTAACAATTCTCCTCTGACACATCCTCAGTCTACACTTATTGATGCATGCTTTCTTCAGTTTGGATGACTCCACCGAGGTCCATCCATCCAGGGCAGAGCAGTGGAGGACGTACGCTGTGAAGTGGAGGTACAGTTAGTTAACTGACACGTTGAGCAGTTGATATGAGTCAATACATACATGGGCCCAGAGTAGAAAACACAGGTAACAATCCCATGTATGGCAAACTATTCCCTCTATATAGTGCACTACTTTAGACCAGGGCCCGAAAAAGTGCATTAACAATCTTCTACTCCTTTCTCACCTATGATTGCGTCCACCGTTCTGCGGTCAAGGATCTTCTTGCCGTCAGGTACTTTTCCCCTCCTGCCGAAGGCCACCGCCCCTATGAGGTCTTCCTCGGTGAAGAAATGCTCGAATAGGAGATGAAAGAGTCTCATACAGTTCCCTCTGGCTTCCTGAAACATGGCAGCGAGCTGCAGGGAGGACAGCAGGACTCCTGAGCCAGGGTAGAGCTCCTGCTGGCCCTGCAGCTGCTCCCTGTGACGGCCTCGCCAGCGCGTCGGCTCAGGCTGGGGCTGTGGCTGGTGGGTCTCAAGATGGGACTGGAACTGTTGCTGATGGGTGTTGGGTTGATAAATGTGGGCCTGGGGATAATGACTGGGAGCTCTATCCTCATGGCACTGCCCTCTCTCTGTTCTCCTCTCTTCCCCTCTCTCCGTTCTCCTCTCTTCCCCTCTCTCCGTTTTCCAATCCTCCCCTCTCTCCGTTCTCCTCTCTTCCCCTCTCTCCGTTTTCCAATCCTCCCCTCTCTCCGTTTTCCAATCCTCCCCTCTCTCCGTTGTCCTCTCTTCCCCTCTCCCCATCCTCCAATCCTCCCCTCTCCCTGTTCTCCTCTCTTCCTCTCTCTCTGTTTTCCAATCCTCCCCTCTCTCCATTCTCCAATCCTGTCCTCTCTCCGTTCTCCTCTCTTCCCCTCTCTCCATTTTCCAATCCTGTCCTCTCTCCGTTCTCCTCTCTTCCCCTTTCTCCATTTTCCAATCCTCCCCTCTCTCCGTTTTCTTGTCACGGAAAGACAGAACCTGGTGGATGACTGTCTGTAGACTCTGTAGCTGACCCAGATCTGTAGAGAACAACAGAGATATTTACACACAAAAACAAAACACAGAGCAATTTCTACAAAATGTGCCTAGGAGAACCCTTCATCAATAGTGTCATTTGAAAACTAGCGTAGCTCCAGAATGGTCTCACCTATTCTAGCAACAAACTCTTCAACGCGCCGCCTCTCCTCTGCCGGTTCGCTGGTCAGGCAGTGACTTGAAGAGGTGGGCCAGATTACATCTAAAAAAAAAAGGGGGAATCAGACAGGTTTTTAGAAAAGGTTTATATAAATATTTTCCATTAAGTGGCAATATGTCACTTTTTGGATGAGCCGACCAAACTCATAGAAATTAGAGTTATAGATATGTCGCCGAGTCTAAGAAACGGCAGATCTGTTCTGTATGTGCTATTTCTATGCTTCCTGTTCTTAAGTTTAGTTTTTGCGTTTGTTTGTTTTTTACTTTCAGTTTTGTACACCAGCTTCAAACAGCTGAAAATACAATATTTTCAGTTATGGAAAAGATCAATTTCACAGCGGTTTAGATGGTACAATGATTCTCTACACTGTCCTTTCTCGTTTTGTCACAAACTGAAATTAGGCAAACTTTCTAAATTTTGCAACCAGGAAATGGCGGAGCGATGTCTACATAGGGATTATAGTTAAAGATGCACTATGAGACATAATGACAACACAGTTTGGCTATACATTTTTTTTTATTACAGTTTATTTTACACAGTATTCACTGAACAATGCCTAGTCATAGGTCCTCAACAGTCATTCTGATGTCAAACAAGACTAAATTTAAATTTGGAGGAAAAAGTACTTCCTGCCAGGAAGTTTTAAAAAAAGGCCGGTTGAGTTTGCGGGGAGCTTATATTCACGAGGTGGCCTTGACTGACAGCTCTTTGAAAACACCAAGCAACTTGGATGCAACGTTGCAGTAAAAACATCTCAACCTAATTTGGTGAAACTGGATGACTCCCGTTTGTTGCGTCTCGTGACGCGGTTCACAGCAGCCCTGACAGACGTGTTGACGTGAGTTTTGAACAACCCCCCCTCCTTGTTCTATGCTGGCTAAAGACCTAGCTAGTCGGATGAAAGGGTAAACGAATGAGTAAAAACTTTAAATGATATTAGCTGCCACGCTACAGTCAGATTTTGGCACCAGTAGAGTAACTTTAGAGCTATATAAGACACGCCCCTCTGCCAACACACCATCTCTGAAGTTGGTTACTACTTATTTAAATTAGGTGAAATAATAATCATGGTACCATTGGTGTATTAAAGGTGATGTCACCCGATCATCTTAATAATCCCGCCTCCTGAATCCAAGTGTTTGGGGGAGTAACTTTATAATCAAACTTTAGCGATGTAGAAGCAACAGTCATTTATTCATACTTTTGATCTGGTTTCATCCAAATATCATCCAATTAAAAATGAAAAACATGATTTTGATTGGTCATGACATTTAAAAGCACATTTAATTGGAAATGTACATACAAATAACTAACCCTCTCTCTCAAAGTAAAAAACAGCTCACTCCATCTTCTTGGAACAGTCTGGTGGACCTGTAAAATGGGATTGAACACTTGTTCATTCACTGTTTCACATGAAGAAACACAGGCTACTGTTGGCACCTTAATTCCCCAAATGGAGCCCTATTCCCTATGGGCACTGGGCAAAAGCAGTGCACTACTTAGGGAATGGGGTGTGATTTAGGACGGAAACATACAGTGCTCTCCTTAGTTACAGCATACAGGCAGTCTCAATACAATGAAATCCGATTTCACAGAGCTACATTACACAAAACGGCTAGAATTATATGTGTGATCACTCAACAACGAAAAGGTTTAATAAACTCACCTCATAGAGATTAGTGGTGCGCAGGTCAGCCAGTTCTTCTTACTCATCCTCAACCTCCCGACTACGTGATAAAAGTTTCACATCTGAGGCCCGCAATCAACCCTAACATTGAAAAAGGCACTGAACATTCAGGAAAAGCTGAATCATTTTTTGACAGGTGTTTGGAAATTGCTCCCAAGGATGAACCAGACTTGTGGAGGTCTACAATTTATTTGAGATCTTGGCTGATTTATTTTGATTTTACCATGATGTCAAGCAAAGAGGCACTGAGTTTGAAGGTTGACCTTGAAATACATCCACAGGTACACCTGCAATTGACTCACATGATGTCAATTAGCTGCAATTGACAGAAGCTTCTAAAACCATGACATCATTTTCTGGAATGTTCCAAGCTGTTTAAAGGCACAGTCAACTTAGTGTATGTAAACTTCTGACCCACTGGAATTGTGATACAGTGAATTATAAGTGTAATAATCTGTCTGTAAACAACTGTTGGAATAATGATCAACTTGACAAAACTACAGTTTGTTAACAAGGAATTTGTGAAGTGGCTGAAAACATAATTTTAATGCCTCCAACCTAAGTGGATGTCAACTTCCCACTTCAACGATGTAAATAAGGTATTTCTGTTCATTTAAACATTTTATATAATGTGCAAAAAAATGTAAAAACCTGTTGTCGCTATGTCATTATGGGGTGTTGCGTGTAGATTGAGGATTTAAATTGTAATCTTTTTTAGTAAAAGGCACATGACAGCCCGCTTGGAGTTTGCCAAAAGGCACCAAAAGGACTCTGACCATGAGAAACAAGATTCTCTGGTCTGATGGAACCAAGATTGAACTCTTTGGCCTTAATGCCAAGTGTCACGCCTGGAGGAAACCTGGCTCCATCCCGATTGTGAAGCATGGTGGTGGCAGCATCATGCTGTGGGGATGTTTTTCAGTAGCAGGGACTGGGAGACTAGTCAGGATCGAGGGAAAGATGAAGAAGCAAAGCACAGAGATCCTTGATGAAACCCTGCTCCAGAGCACTCAGGACCTCAGACTGAGGTGAAGGTTCACCTTCCAACAGGACAACGACCCTAAACACACAGCCAAGACAACGCAGGAGTGGCTTAAGGACAAGTCTCAATGTGCTTGAGTGGCCCAGCCAGAGCCCGGACTTGAACCCGATCTAACATCTCTGGAGAGACCTGAAAATATCTCTGCAGCGACGCTTCCCACCCAACCTGACAGAGCTTAAGAGGATCTGCTGAGAAGAAATGGGAGAAACTCCCCAAATACAGGTGTGTCAATCTTGCTGCGTCATACCGAAGAAGACTTGCGGCTGTAATCGCTGCCAAAGGTGCTTCAACAAAGTACTGAGTAAAGGGTCTGAATTCTTACGTAAATGTAATGTTTAAGTTTTTTATTTTTTAATAAATTAGCAAAAATTAAACAAAAAAAAGATTTTGCTTTGTCATTATAGGGTATCGTGTGCAGACTAATGAGGGGAAAAAACAATTTAATCCATTTCAGAATAGGTCTAACGTAACAATGTGGAAAAAGTCAAGGGTTCTGAATGAGACAGTGATACTTTTTTAAATACATATAAATGAGCAAAAATGTCTAAAAACCTATTGGTGTGTTGTATGTAGATTGATGAAGAAAATAAAATGGTATCCATTTTGAGAGTCTCATCTTTCCATAGTCATAATACTTTCAAATCAGATCACATTTTATTTGTCACATAGCAGATTTTAATGCTTGTGCTTCTAGTTCCGACAATGCAGTGGAGGGGGGCAGAACATGCAGAGTTGTACCTTGTCAGCTGGGGTACTTCCAACCTTCGTTAGCCCAACGCTCTAACCACCTATCAGCTGGGGAATTCGAACTTCCAACCTTCCGTTACCGGCCCAACGCTCTAACCACTAGGATACCCAGACCAGACCTTGAACCAGACCAGACCTCGACCCAGACCTCGAACCAGAACAGACCTCGAACCAGAACAGACCTCAGACCCAGACCAGACCTCGACCCGACCAGACCAGACCAGACCCCAAACCCAGACCAGACCAAACCAAACCTTGACCCAGACTTTAGTTTTCCAGACCTTGTTGGACCCAGACCAAACCTCGACCCAGACCAGACCTCGACCCAGACCAAACCTCGACCCAGACCAATCCTCTTCCCAGACCAGACCAAACCTCGACCCAGACCAGACCAAACCTCGACCCAGACCAGACCAAACCTCGACCCAGACCAGACCAAACCTCGACCCAGACCAGACCAAACCTCGACCCAGACCAGACCAAACCTCGACCCAGACCAGACCAAACCTCGACCCAGACCAGACCAAACCACCTTCTTCCCAGACCAAACCTCGACCCAGACCAGACCAAACCTCGACCCAGACCAGACCAAACCTCGACCCAGACCAGACCAGACCCAGACCTCAGACCCAGACCAGACCAGATTGTTGTCCAGACCAGACCTCGACCCAGACCTCAGCCAGACCTCGACCCAGACCTCATCCAGAGTGATCATGGGCCTCTTGACCCAGCCTCGACCCAGACCTCGACCCAGACCAGAAAGACCAGACCTCGACCCAGACCTTGACCCAGACCAGACCTCCTTCCAGACCAACCTCCCAGACCTCGTGCCCAGACCAGACCTAAAGCTTGGGAGACCAGACCTCGACCCAGATCCGGCTTTAAACTTCGACCCAGACCAGACCTCGACCCAGACCAGACCTTGTTCCAGACCTCGCGCTTTTAACCGGACCTCTGAGACAGATCCAGACCAGTGCCTTGACCCAGACCTCGACCCAGACCAGGTCGACCCAGATCGACCCAGACCTCGGTCAACCAGACCTCCACCCAGACCTCGACGAACCAGACCTGGACCCAGACCTCGACTCGAACCAGACTCGACCCAGACCTCGGCTCGAACCAGACCTCGACCCAGACCTCGATTTGAACCAGACCTTGACCCAGATATCCTCGAACCAGACCTCCACCCAGACCCACTTGAACCAGACTTCGACCCAGACCTCGAGTTTTAACCAGACCTCGACCCAGACCTCGCAAAGTTCAACCAGACCTCGACCCAGACCTCGATATAAATGACCCAGACCTAAAAACCCAGACCAGACCTTGACCCAGACCAGACCTCGATCCAGACCAGACTCTCTTTCCCAGACCAGACTTTCAACCCAGACCATATGTGATATGTGAATGCTGATTTTTCCCAAACCAAGGTTCGGTACTTATTGCTGTTTTGGGGGTCACGGGTTCAGCTGTCCAGTACAGTGGGAAAATTTGATTCACAAATGTTCCTTACTTTGTCTGTTGTGACCGGATCATTACGTCGGGCCTCAAGTCTCCACTCGGAAGTCATATATACCAGTTGGAAGCATTTCATGTGATTTGAACTCGTTGAGAAATGCCAACTGACTAATGACCAACAAGCGGTGTCAATCCATAAACTAAAAGTACAGCTATCATTATTGTAAACAAATTATAGAGTAAAAAAACACAATAGCTTTTTATACATATATAATGTTCTGTTGCATTTAAATGCTGTTGTAGAGGCCATTTCCTTAGTAGGTGAGGTCACCAGGGAGAAGGATGATCGTCTCCCCAATAGTAACAACCACTTGGAGGGAAGTGGATTTCTCCCCAGTCGTAGGTGGTAAACTCTTCCTTGGTTACGAACGCACCGTGACACTACCTCCTTCAGTGCCAGACGCCATGTGCATTGTGACTAATAAAAGGGGTTGTGTCTGTAGCACGGTACATCTCCCACCCCGGGAGTAATGTGATGGCCTGTCACTTCAGTAAGCGCTCATTGCAAAACGTTTGGCTTGCTTATATAGAGCGGGTACGACCCGTTTACGGTAACGGGTGCAAGAGCAAAGTTTGTAAAGTGGATCATTTTCACGAGGTGCTGCCTGAATCCGCTTATTATCAACCACCTAGAACGGACACATATACACGGCTACAAACCAAAAATACTATTTTTTTTACATTAAAAAAAAAAAAGATATACGCATAGCCTACCTATCCCTCTTGTAATTTCTTTGATCCGGTCAGAATGAGCTGCCAAAGGGCAGAAGGAAGACGATGTTCTGTTTCTTTGCGTTTCCTCTTGTATATGGTGGTGATGTCTGTGTAGAGGTGTCAACATATATGAGGTGTTGGCAGCTGCAAAGACTATTATTGTTGAGCGTGTGCCCCCAGTCGTGTTAACGTTCTATCCACAACTTACCATCACAGTTATGATCTACTGGGAAAGTCAAGATGTTCCCATACTGGAGATTAAGAGCGCCGGATGAGCGACCCCACCACTCGCCATCGCACAGAAGTACTTCCTGGCTGCGCCTCACAAAAAGGACCGTTTGAAATGCGCCAATTAAGATTTTACAGTTTGATTAACGTGCAAATAGGCTTTAGTTGTTTTAACAGAATAGCATGAAATGTTTTTTTTTCAGCTCTGATTTACTTGAGGAGCAGGGCCCCACCACACAGAGGAGCAGGGCCCCACCACACAGAGGGCCCCACCACACAGAGGAGGAGGGCCCCACCACACAGAGGAGCAGGGCCCCACCACACAGAGGAGCAGGGCCCCACCACACAGAGAAGCAGGGCCCCACCACACAGAGGAGCAGGGCCCCACCACACCTAGTATTTTTACTTTGTAAATATATTTTTAGAGGTATTAGAGTTCACAGTGCGGACCAAACCGAGGTCCCCAATTTAATTTAATTTGACCTTTATTTAACCAGGCAAGTCAGTTAAGAACAAATTCTTATTTTCAATGACGGCCTGGGAACAGTGGGTTAACTGCCTGTTCAGGGGCAGAACGACAGATTTGTACCTTGTCAGCTCGGGGGTTTGAACTCGCAACCTTCCGGTTACTAGGCCAACGCTCTAACCACTAGGCTACCCTGCCGCCCCAGATTTTAATGCTTGTGGAGTTCAGTACACAAAGTAACGTGTACTGTTACACCCTTAAGAGGCCTACATGATTCAGAGGAACTGTCATGTCTACTAAAAGCCTAGCAGATTTATGGAGCATGCAGCAGATTACAACAGACAGAGAAGTCTAATAAAACTACAAACCAGACAGATACAGGTGTCCACCGGTATAGAAAAGGGGTAACGGTACATTATATTCTAGATGTTAAGAATATCTTTAAGTGCTAGGCGCGTAAAGCTCTCAGGTATACCACTCAGAAATGGTGAGGGGCCTTTTTGTGACAATTGGTTGTGTTTGTTTATGTATGACAGCAGAACCAGTGTGGTGACACACACACACAGACAGAGAGACAAGGAGGGCAGCTATAGGGAGAGGGAGAGAGAGCAGCTATAGGGAGAGGGAAAGAGGGCAGCTAGAGGGAGAGGGAAAGAGGGCAGCTAGAGGGAGAGAGAGGGCAGCTAGAGGGAGAGAGAGGGCAGCTAGAGGGAGAGAGAGGGCAGCTAGAGGGAGAGAGAGGGCAGCTAGAGGGAGAGAGAGGGCAGCTAGAGGGAGAGAGAGGGCAGCTAGAGGGAGAGTGAGGGCAGCTAGAGGGAGAGTGAGGGCAGCTAGAGGGAGAGTGAGGGCAGCTAGAGGGAGAGTGAGGGCAGCTAGAGGGAGAGTGAGGGCAGCTAGAGGGAGAGAGGGAGAGAGAGCAGCTAGAGAGAGAGAGGGCCGCTAGAGGGAGAGAGGGAGGTTAACTGTACCTGTTGCCTCTCCTTTGGTCTCTGCTCCCAGGAGGTCCAGGTCAGGGTTCATCCCACTGGGAGAGGAGGGAGTCAGGTTCCCCAACGGCCCCTCAGATCCTACATGGTTCAGCAGGTCCTCCATCAGCTCACTACCTGCCCCCGGGAGGGTGCTCAGGCCCTGGGTCGACACCGAAGACAGGTCGTGGTGTCTGGGAGAACTAGTGCTCATCATGGAAGGTTTGGAGACAGAGCTGGAGATTGAGCCTCGGAGCGGTTTGTGAGGAAAGGAGTGGCCCGGCAGAGATGACGTCACACCAACCAAACAGTCGGCGTCCAGCTGCAAGGGTTTGTGTGGCAATGCATGGTGGGACAGGGAATTATTAGGTTTTGGGGACTGGGAGACTGAGTGAGAGGCTAGGCCAGAGTCAGTACCTACCCCTGCTGCTAGCTGGGCTTTAGGTACTGTGTAAAAGTCCTCAGCAGTCTCCTGCTTGATCTTCTTCACTGACTTGTCCCCCTGTCCCCTGTCCTCAGACCCTGGTCTCTGGGGGCCGGGCATGCCCCCCGGGGGACCCCTCTTCCTGGGTCTGCGATGAGGCTCGTAGTCTACGTCTCCATCCTCGTCCGTCGTGGCTGAAGACTCACAGACAATATCAAACAGGTTGCTGTTATACTCCTCGGTGTTGTCGTCAGCCTCGGTGTTGTCGTCACTGCAGTTGGAGAAGTCGCAGGAGTCCCGTGTCTGGCTGCTGTCACCTCCCTTGGCCTTGGTGGAGCGGCCCAGAAACCTCTCACCTCCTGGGCTGCTCTGACGGGCCGAGGCCCCTCCCTGGACACTGAGGCTGTCTGAGTTGATGCTTCGGCTGTCCTGGAAACAGCCCCCCCGCTCCTTTAGAATCAGAAGTCAACAAATACATTTGACATGGATCGGGAATTTGACCTGGTGGAATGGCCCTGACAACATCAGAGAGAATAAGGTGAAGTGTTCAGACCCTGCGACTATTCTCCACATTTTGTTACAGCCTCATTCTAAAATGGATTAAGTCGTTCTCTTCCGCCTCAATCTACACACAATACCCCATAATGACAAAGCGAAAACAAGTTTAGATTTTCTTGCAAATGTACTAACAATACCTAAGTATTCAGACCCTTTGCTATGACACTCTAGATTGAGCTCAGGTGCATCCTGTTTCCATTGATCACCCTTGAGATGTTCCTAAAACTTGGGAGTCCACCTGTGGTAAATTCAATTGATTGGACATGATTTGGAAGGGCCTTGGTCATGGAGGTGACCCAAGAACCTGATGGTCACTGAGAGCCCCAGAGTTCCTCTGTGGAGATGGGAGAACCTTCCAGAAGGACAACCATCTCTGCAGCACTCCACCAATCAGGTCTTTATGGTTGAGTGGCCAGATGGAAGCCACTCCTCAGTAAAAGGCACATGACAGCCCGCATGGAGTTTGCCAAAAGGAACCTAAAGGACTCTGACCATGAGAAACACGATTCTCTGGTCTAATGAAACCAAGATTGAACTCTTTGGCCTGAATGTCAAGTGTCATGTCTGGAGGAAACCTGGCACCATCCCTATGGTGAAGCATGGTGGTGGCAGCATCATGCTGTGGGGATGTTTTTCAGCAGCAGGGACTGGGAGACTAGACAGGATTGAGGGAAAGATGAACAGAGCAAAGTACAGAGATCCTTGATGAAAACCTGCTCCAGAGTGCTCAGAACCTTAGACTGGTGCGAAGGTTCACCTTCCAACAGGACAAGGACCCTAAGCACACAGCAAAGACAATGTAGGGGTGGTTTCGGGACAAGTCTCTGAATGTCCTTGAGTGGCCCAGTCAGAGCCCGGATTTGAACCTGATCGAACATCTCTGGAGAGACCTGAAAATAGCTGTGCAGCAACGCTCCCCATCCAACCAGACAGAGCTTGAGAGGATCTGCAGAGAAGAATGGTAGAAACTCCCCAAATACAGGTGTGCCAAGCTTGTAGCACTATAACCAAGAAGACTTGAGGCTGCAATCACTGCCAAAGGTGCTTCAACAAAGTACAGAGTAAAAGGTCGGAATAATTATGTAAATGTAAATTTGATATAAAAAATATATATATAAACCTGTTTTCGCTTTGTCATTATGGGGTATTGTGTGTAGATTGATGAGGGGGAGAGGGGGCGGGGCTGTAACGAAACAAAATGTGGAAAAGGTCACGGGGTCAGAATACTTCCAGAATGCCCTGTATATATGACCTTTCTATAAACTAGGGTCCCAGAGGAGTTACCCTGAAAAGGTGTTCCAGCTTTTAGAAGTCATAATCTGACAATGTTTTAATGTCATTAAATGAAGATGGGGGATCATAATCACTAACATCATAGCTATAATCAATAACATTCACAAGTTGATTTAAAACCGGTTTTTAACCGTTTTATTTGTGTGACATAAAACATGACCTGCATTTTGTCTGTGTTAAATTAGACATTGAACCAGGTATCTAGCTGTTGGATAGTTTATGTACAAAGATCTTTACATTTTGTCAGTGTAGACTGACGTTAAATTAGACATTGAACCAGGTATCTAGCTGTTGGATAGTTTGTGTATAAACATTATTACATTTTGTCAGTGTAGACTGACGTTAAATTAGACATTGAACCAGGTATCAGGCTGTTGGATAGTTTGTGTACAAAGATCTTTACATTTTGTCAGTGTAGACTGACGTTAAATTAGACATTGAACCAGGTATCTAGCTGTTGGATAGTTTGTGTACAAAGATCTTTACATTTTGTCAGTGTAGACTGACGTTAAATTAGACATTGAACCAGGTATCTAGCTGTTGGATAGTTTGTGTACAAAGATCTTTACATTTTGTCAGTGTAGACTGACGTTAAATTAGACATTGAACCAGGTATCTAGCTGTTGGATAGTTTGTGTACAAAGATCTTTACATTTTGTCAGTGTAGACTGACGTTAAATTAGACATTGAACCAGGTATCTAGCTGTTGGATAGTTTGTGTATAAACATCATTACATTTTGTCAGTGTAGACTGACGTTAAATTAGACATTGAACCAGGTATCTAGCTGTTGGATAGTTTGTGTATAAACATCATTACATTTTTTGTGTGTCTTTATGTTACAGGTGAAAATGGTTTTCATGGGCACAAAAATCCCAAATTATGGAATACACTTTACATTGACACTTAAAACCCTGTTCACTCATGACTGCACGGTCAGGCACGACTCCAACACCATCGCTAAGTTTGCCGATGACAACAGTGGTAGGCCTGATCACCGACAACGACGAGACAGCCTATAGGGAGGTCAGAGACCAGGTCGTGTTGTGCCAGGACAACAACCTCTCACTCAACGTGATCAAGACAAAAGAGATGATTGTGGACAACAGGAAAAGGAGGGTTAGGGTTTTTATCTGATTGGATTGGAACCTGGTCGTCTGTAGCCAATCCGTGAAAAGGACCGACGACTTGTGTTCCGAGAAGCCGTTTCTGCACACCACTGTTGTACTGCACACCACTGTTGTACTGCACACCACTGTTGTACTGCACACCACTGTTACACTCAACGACTCGATTAGTGTAGTGTTAGCTAGCTACATAGTTGTCTTTGCTGTCTTCGTATCCAAGGTAATTGTGTAGTTTAGAGTGTGTAGACTTAGAGTGATTATCTTATTTACCGAGGTTAGCTAGCCAGCTACTTGTCGTCCTTAACGTAGGAGTTACTGCTAGCTAGCTAGCCAACAGCTAGCCAACGTCTTCCGATTTGAACTTCAACAACCCGGTCAACATTCCGCCTCGCTCCACAGGTAGTATCACATTTTCATTTCACTTCATTACAGTACAACGGTTTGATTTGTTTGATCGTAGCTAGCTAGCTACATAGCCGTCTTTGTATCTAAGACAATTGTGTAGTCTGGAGCGATTTTCTAGGTTAGCTAGCCAGCTATTGTCGTTCTTTTAACGTAACGTTACGTAATCAACACTGCTAGCTAGCCAGCTAGCCCCGAATAGCAGCACTGTAGAAACTATTACACTCGACGGAACGACTTGATTAGTGTAGTGTCAACAACGTAGCCACTGCCAGCTAGCCTACTCCAGCAGTACTGTATCATTTCAATCATTTTAGTCAATAAGATTCTTGCTACGTAAGCTTAACGTTCTGAACATTCGATAAGTGTAGTCCACTTGTCATTCCAATCTCCTTTGCATTAGCGTAGCCTCTTCTGTAGCCTGTCAACTATGTGTCTATCTATCCCTGTTCTCTCCTCTCTGCACAGACCATACAAACGCTCCACACCGCGTGGCCGCGGCCACCCTAATCTGGTGGTCCCAGCGCGCACGACCCACGTGGAGTTCCAGGTCTCCGGTAGCCTCTGGAACTGCCGATCTGCGGCCAACAAGGCAGAGTTCATCTCAGCCTATGCCTCCCTCCAGTCCCTCGACTTCTTGGCACTGACGGAAACATGGATCACCACAGACAACACTGCTACTCCTACTGCTCTCTCTTCGTCCGCCCACGTGTTCTCGCACACCCCGAGAGCTTCTGGTCAGCGGGGTGGTGGCACCGGGATCCTCATCTCTCCCAAGTGGTCATTCTCTCTTTCTCCCCTTACCCATCTGTCTATCGCCTCCTTTGAATTCCATGCTGTCACAGTTACCAGCCCTTTCAAGCTTAACATCCTTATTATTTATCGCCCTCCAGGTTCCCTCGGAGAGTTCATCAATGAGCTTGATGCCTTGATAAGCTCCTTTCCTGAGGACGGCTCACCTCTCACAGTCCTGGGCGACTTTAACCTCCCCACGTCTACCTTTGACTCATTCCTCTCTGCCTCCTTTCCACTCCTCTCCTCTTTTGACCTCACCCTCTCACCTTCCCCCCCTACTCACAAGGCAGGCAATACGCTCGACCTCATCTTTACTAGATGCTGTTCTTCCACTAACCTCATTGCAACTCCCCTCCAAGTCTCCGACCACTACCTCGTATCCTTTTCCCTCTCGCTCTCATCCAACACTTCCCACACTGCCCCTACTCGGATGGTATCGCGCCGTCCCAACCTTCGCTCTCTCTCCCCCGCTACTCTCTCCTCTTCCATCCTATCATCTCTTCCCTCTGCTCATACCTTCTCCAACCTATCTCCTGATTCTGCCTCCTCAACCCTCCTCTCTTCCCTTTCTGCATCCTTTGACTCTCTATGTCCCCTATCCTCCAGGCCGGCTCGGTCCTCCCCTCCCGCTCCGTGGCTCGACGACTCATTGCGAGCTCACAGAACAGAGCTCCGGGCAGCCGAGCGGAAATGGAGGAAAACTCGCCTCCCTGCGGACCTGGCATCCTTTCACTCCCTCCTCTCTACATTTTCCTCCTCTGTCTCTGCTGCTAAAGCCACTTTCTTCCACTCTAAATTCCAAGCATCTGCCTCTAACCCTAGGAAGCTCTTTGCCACCTTCTCCTCCCTCCTGAATCCTCCTCCCCCTCCCCCTCCTCCCTCTCTGCAGATGACTTCGTCAACCATTTTGAAAAGAAGGTCGACGACATCCGATCCTCGTTTGCTAAGTCAAACGACACCGCTGGTTCTGATCACACTGCCCTACCCTGTGCTCTGACCTCTTTCTCCCCTCTCTCACCAGATGAAATCTCGCTTCTTGTGACGGCCGGCCGCCCAACACCCTGCCCGCTTGACCCTATCCCCTCCTCTCTTCTCCAGACCATTTCCGGAGACCTTCTCCCTTACCTCACCTCGCTCATCAACTCATCCCTGACCGCTGGCTACGTCCCTTCCGTCTTCAAGAGAGCGAGAGTTGCACCCTTCTGAAAAAACCTACACTCGATCCCTCCGATGTCAACAACTACAGACCAGTATCCCTTCTTTCTTTTCTCTCCAAAACTCTTGAACGTGCCGTCCTTGGCCAGCTCTCCCGCTATCTCTCTCAGAATGACCTTCTTGATCCAAATCAGTCAGGTTTCAAGACTAGTCATTCAACTGAGACTGCTCTTCTCTGTATCACGGAGGCGCTCCGCACTGCTAAAGCTAACTCTCTCTCCTCTGCTCTCATCCTTCTAGACCTATCGGCTGCCTTCGACACTGTGAACCATCAGATCCTCCTCTCCACCCTCTCCGAGTTGGGCATCTCCGGCGCGGCCCACGCTTGGATTGCGTCCTACCTGACAGGTCGCTCCTACCAGGTGGCGTGGCGAGAATCTGTCTCCTCGCCACGCGCTCTCACCACTGGTGTCCCCCAGGGCTCTGTTCTAGGCCCTCTCCTATTCTCGCTATACACCAAGTCACTTGGCTCTGTCATAACCTCACATGGTCTCTCCTATCATTGCTATGCAGACGACACACAATTAATCTTCTCCTTTCCCCCTTCTGATGACCAGGTGGCGAATCGCATCTCTGCATGTCTGGCAGACATATCAGTGTGGATGACGGATCACCACCTCAAGCTGAAC
This sequence comes from Oncorhynchus masou masou, assembly GCF_036934945.1. Taxonomy (NCBI): domain Eukaryota; kingdom Metazoa; phylum Chordata; class Actinopteri; order Salmoniformes; family Salmonidae; genus Oncorhynchus; species Oncorhynchus masou. The sequence goes on from NC_088239.1 coordinate 88,200,494, forward strand.
CTCGGCAAGACGGAGCTGCTCTTCCTCCCGGGGAAGGACTGCCCGTTCCATGATCTCGCCATCACGGTTGACAACTCCATTGTGTCCTCCTCCCAGAGCGCTAAGAACCTTGGCGTGATCCTGGACAACACCCTGTCGTTCTCAACTAACATCAAGGCGGTGGCCCGTTCCTGTAGGTTCATGCTCTACAACATCCGCAGAGTACGACCCTGCCTCACACAGGAAGCGGCGCAGGTCCTAATCCAGGCACTTGTCATCTCCCGTCTGGATTACTGCAACTCGCTGTTGGCTGGGCTCCCTGCCTGTGCCATTAAACCCCTACAACTCATCCAGAACGCCGCAGCCCGTCTGGTGTTCAACCTTCCCAAGTTCTCTCACGTCACCCCGCTCCTCCGCTCTCTCCACTGGCTTCCAGTTGAAGCTCGCATCCGCTACAAGACCATGGTGCTTGCCTACGGAGCTGTGAGGGGAACGGCACCGCAGTACCTCCAGGCTCTGATCAGGCCCTACACCCAAACAAGGGCACTGCGTTCATCCACCTCTGGCCTGCTCGCCTCCCTACCACTGAGGAAGTACAGTTCCCGCTCAGCCCAGTCAAAACTGTTCGCTGCTCTGGCCCCCCAATGGTGGAACAAACTCCCTTTAGATGCACTATTGTAAAGTGGCTGTTCCACTGATGTCAGAAGGTGAATTCACCAATTTGTAAGTCGCTCTGGATAAGAGCGTCTGCTAAATGACTTAAATGTAAATGTAATGTAAATGTTGTACTGCACACCACAGTTGTACTGCACACCACTGTTGTACTGCACACCACTGTTGTACTGCACACCACTGTTGTACTGAACCGGCGCATTGGAACTAGCACACCTGGCACCGACAATCATACCACACTCAGTCGTGTAGGTCACTTGTTTTGCCCATTCTAAATTTCAATAAAACAATAACCGAATGCCTCGATTCCTTCCTGCCTGCCTGCCTGATATAGCAAGCCACGGACACATGACTGTCTGTAGGAGCGAACCATTTTTGTGAACGGGGTGGTGTAAACTGGCCACCGAGTGTACATTGCAGTGCCATAAATGCCTATCCTGGACTCCAGTCTGTTTCTGCCCTCTTGCCAACCCAAACATGTTCAGCTTGTCAATAGAACAATCAAAATCACAAACATCTGGGACTAAAAAAAACACCCACCTTCTGTCCGGTTTTACAGGTGGCGGGGAGGGGCCAGTGGTAGGCGTGGCCCGCGCTGCACCCCCACATGGCGGTCAGGTTCCCATGGGAACCCTCGGTAAGCAGGTGTTTGAGGTTCGGGATGAGAGCACAGATGGTGCCGTGACTGTGGGCCCAGCGGACCAGCTTAGACAGGTTCTCTGAAGAAGTGTGCAAGCAGTCTTCCATCGTGAGTTGGAGCCGTTTCCCCTATGGAAAAATGTATATTACTTATTCATAATAGAAGTGTGAGTTCAAATCAAAATCAAATCAAACTTTGTCACACACGCCGAATACAATAGGTGTAGACTTTACCATGAAATTCTTACTTAAAGGCCCTTAACAGTGCAGTTTAAGAAGAACATATTTACCAAGTAGACAAATAAGAATAACGAGGCTATATACAGGGAGCACCAGTACAGAGTCAGGGTGTAGGGCTACAGGCTAGTTGAGGTAATCTGTACATGTAGGTGGGGGCAAAGTGACTATGCATAGGTTACAAACAAACAGCAGCAGTGTACTAAAGGAAGGGGGAACGGGGGTGGGGGGGGGCAATGTAAATTGTCCGGTGGCGATTTTATGAATTATTCAAGTCTTATGGTTTTTGGGGGGAGGGGGGGAACGGTTAAGGAGCATTTTGGTCCGAGACTCGGCGCTCCAGTACCACTTGCCGTGTGGTCACTGACAATTTTACGGGCTTTCCTCTGACACCGCCTGGATGGCAGGGAAGCTTGGCCACCGGTGATGTACTGGGCCATTCACACCACCCCTGTAGCGCCTTACGGGCAGATGCCGAGCAGTAATAGGTAATCTGGCTGGCCCAGTGGCTTTGTGAACGTTGACCTGTTTAAAGGTATTGTTCACATTGGCTACCGAGAGCGTTATTACAGTCATCCAGCACAGCTGGTGCTCTCGTGCATGCTTCAGGGTTGCTTGCCTTGAAGCGTGCATAAAAGGCATTTAGCTCCTCTGGTAGGCTCACGTCACTGGGCAGCTCGAGTCTGGGTTTCCCTTTGTAGTCTAATAGTTTTCAAGCACTGCCATATCTGACGAGCATCAGTGACGGTGTAGTACGATTTAATCTTAGTCCTGTTTTGATGCTTTGCCTGTTTGATGGTTTGTCTGAGGGCATAGCGGGATTTCTTATAAGCGTCCGGATTAGTCTCCCGCTCCTTGAAAGCGGCAGCATTAGCTCGATGAGAATGTTGCCTGTAATCCATGGCTTCTGGTTGGGATATGTACGTACAGTCACTGTGGGGACGACGTCATCGATACACATCCGTGTCTTACATTCCTCAATGCCATTAGATGAATCCCGGAACATATTCCAGTCTGTGCTAGCAAAAGAGTCCTGTAGTGTAGCATCCGCGTCATCTGACCACTTCCGTATTGAGCAACACGGAAGTCACTGGTACTTCCTGCTTTAGTTTTTGCATGTAAGCAGGAATCAGGGAGGATAGAATTATGGTCAGATTTTCTAAATGGAGTGCGATGGAGAGCTTTGTATGCATCTCTGTGTGTTGAGTAAAGGTGGTCTAGGATTATTATTTTTTTCCCTGGTTGCACATGTGACATGCTGGTAAAATTTTGGTTAAACTGATTTAAGTTTGCCTGCATTAAAGTCCCTGGCCACTAGGAGCACATTTTCTTCTTTGCTTATGGCCTTATAGAGTTGGTTGAGAGCGGTATTAGTGCCAGTATCGTTCTGTGGTGGTAAATAGATGGCTACGAATAATATAGATGAGAACTCTCTTGGTAGACAGTGTGGTCTACAGCTTATCATTAAGTATTCAGGGGCCAAATGGGATCTAGTCATTCTGCATTAACGCCCGCTCCCTTGGCAGGGCTAAATGGGATCTAGTCATTCTGCATTAACGCCCGCTCCCTTGTCAGGGCTAAAACACGACAGAATGCAGCACCCAAAGAAAAGAACGCATTTACACAAGACAAACATAGGTAACATTTATCCAAGTATAAACTGACAGCGACTCGATGTAGTCAGAGGTGCCTACCTAGCAGATTTATTTATTTTACCATTTTTTGCTCCAAAATCAAAACAAACCTGTAAACAGGAAAACGTATATTTTGGAGGATAGAAGAACTAAGAACTCAGATGGTTTCACCAAGTTAAGGTTTGTTGAAAAAAAAAAAAAACTCTGTACTACACCAGAACCATCTCATTCATTTGAGTCAGTAATGCCCAGAGCACGCTGGACCCCATACCGGTGAACTGAAAACACTGTGATTATTATTATTTTACCCTGCTGGTTATGAACATTTGAACATCTTGGCCATGTTCTGTTATAATCTCCACCTGGCACAGCCAGAAGAGGACTGGCCCCCCCCTCAGAGCCTGGTTCCTCTCCAAGTTTCTTCCTAGGTTCCTGCCTTTCTAGGGAGTTTTTCCAAGCCACCGTGCTTCTACATCTGCATTGCTTGCTGTTTTGGGGTTTTAGACTGGGTTTCTGTACAGCACTTTGTGACATCAGCTGATGTAAAAAGGGCTTTATAAATACATTTGATTGATTTTCCACAACATGTTCATTGATCCTCTCGTTTTAGTAGGGTCTGCTTTGTTCGACATGTTAGGAGTTGAGACATAAATAGGGTATTATTAGAAAGGTCAAGGTCTCCTCTATTAAAGTCAAATAGTGTCTCAATGTGTTTCGGGGTCCATATGACTGATTGTGTTGGACCAAATTTGACAACTGCTTGTTGTCAAAGAGGAAGAAGATCATTTTGTCTGTTGGGAGGGGCATGGGGAGGGGCTAGGCGTCTGTGACGTGACCAAAAAACAAACAAATTAAGAAGCAGTTGACAGCATCATTTTCAATTTAAATTTTTATGAATATACAACTGAATTTTTAACATTGATTTCCAATGGTATTGTATTTAATCTGGTAAAAGCTGCTGAATGTGTCCAAAAACACACTGCGATTTATTTGTCGATGATCTACCAGGGTTTGCCCTGCCTACTATCCTGTAATGGCTAATGGTGCACGTTACAATCTGCTAGCAACAGTCCGCTCACACTCGCCGCTGCTCAACTCCATAGTAATTCGTAGAGTTGAGTTTAATTAAGGCCTTTGTGCAGACTGTACGTCAGATTCAGTCTTTTACGATTATCACATCACTGTGTGCGATGTTAATTAAAATCTTGATATCAAGCGGGTTAAATTGGTAGAGGCTTACGTCAACACCAGTGGTGTATTTGATCTATGCCACCAGCAGCGCAGGCCTCTCTCTACGGTTATGCGCGAGAGAAGTGAGTTCAGAGAAACTGAACATACGCATCTTTAAAAAAAAATTACACAAACAAACTTCATATGTCCCATGTCAGAATCAAAAGAAGCTTCCCCAAAATAACATGCTAGAACGTTTATTTTGATTGGATATTTTCTGCATTTATCAAAATCCCATCATGTAAACAAGACTATTAGGGAAATCGTTCCTTCTTGCACAGCATGTAAATGTTTCAGATCAAACTATTATATTATTCGGACTAATTGTGTGCATACTCAGTGTTCCTATTGGTCAGTCACTGGGATCAGCTCGGAACACCTCAGTGTTCCTATTGGTCAGTCACTGGGATCAGCTCGGAACACCTCAGTGTTCCTATTGGTCAGTCACTGGGATCAGCTCGGAACACCTCAGTGTTCCTATTGGTCAGTCACTGGGATCAGCTCGGAACACCTCAGTGTTCCTATTGGTCAGTCACTGGGATCAGCTCAGAACACCTGACACGATAAAGACAACACCAGAACGGTCAGAGCCTACGACCTCGACCCTGTTACACTGAACGAGCCAAGATGTCCAACAATCGTTTACGACTTAAACATTTTCCAACGACGTGGAAATGTTGTCTGCAAAATCACAGCATAAGACAGCTAAAATCCTACAGTCTGTAGAGGGTTTAAGGCCGGGCATACACTACACAACCTTAACATGAATTCGCTACATTTTTGCCATGTCAGACAAATATTCATGATCTGGCTGAAATCCAATGAACTTGGGCGAGGATCTTTACGTCGAGACTCGCATAGTTTGAGCAGTAGTTTGAGCAGGTCAAGGACGCACCAATGATGGCTGTTCTGTTCTCCAGACCCCTGTCGGATGTCCTGACCATTTTCTGACATATCCTAAATTTTGGTTGTTCATTTTATAGTATGAGCAGTGCTACAGCATGATTGGGCAAGGACTGCTCCCAATAGCCATTGAGCATTCAGCATGTAAGACGAAAACAATGGGCGGATTCAATTATGTTGAGCCCTGGCCGATGCCTGTCACATCTGGTGAAAACGGGGAGGGAGGCATGTCCTTCTCAAATGGAACAGCTCTGTCATTTTGTCAACAAGGCAGCATGGTGCATCGTCCATAAACATACATATATTTTCCATAAAATACATATTTTAACATTTTCTAATCATTTTCATTGGGAAGGAAGAAAAATACGTTTTATCAAAAGCAATCCCTTTTGCAAAGGAAAACAGAATCCTTGGTACTTACGTAAAACCTCCACTCACCCGAGGCAACAGGCAAAACTAACCAATATTACATCAGTATTCTACATTACATGACAGAAAAAATATATATATAACGACATGAAATCAAGACCATATTCTGCGCCTCAATACTTTAAAAAAAATGTTTCTGCACCTATTTGTTTTTTTACTACGACAACCGAGAAAAGCAGGACAGGATCAACTAGGAACTCATTGTGTAATGTGAACACCCTCGTCCTGTGGTTTTAGGGTGGATGGGAAGAAAGATTTGGGGACAAGGACATCGGGAAATGTGAGCACGTCCAAGTTGTTACGATTTCAGAAGTCGTGAAGTGTATACCGAGCATAAGACAACTAAGGCAAATAACGGCCTACTGTTACAATTACTAGATATTTAGCAACACATAAAATATTGTTCATAGCCCATATCGTTATTAGTGGCTAACACATTGATATAATGTTAATTCTGGGCTGGCGAGTCATTTCAACCATTCTGCATGTCGCTATCTATCTAGCTGGGCCCGCGGCTAACATAACACACCCGAGCTAGCCAGTTATCTTGCTAGCTATTCAGCCATTTCAAATCAAACAGCAGCCCGAATATGAAACTGGCTTTCGTCTACGGCTAACTAGCTAGCTAGCTAGGGTCGTTAGCGTGATCCGACTCATAGAACAAAGAGACGCCTATCTCTCTGTTATTGTCAATAAACACTTACCTTTACACCGGAGACTCTTCATATAGCTATTTCTTCTAATATAAAAGGAAGGAGTTGTTTGGGATGATTATAAGTAACAATCAGCGGTCAAAGCAAGCGATAGACCACTCCGACTAGCTGGATAGTGGGAGATATTTTCTTCTTCTTCTTCTCCAAAACATAGAAATAAAACGAGGCCTTACCGGAAATACGTCGATTCGGATATGTAGCTACGTCATCGTGTTGTTATGAGAGATGAAAATGATCAACTTATTCATAATAAATACAAATACAGGAAATTTGTAACATGTACAAAACATGTGGAAGGATGAGAAAACTGAGGACAATGTATGGGTTGATGTTAGGCTCATTGTAAATTTATATTAACAAAACTGGAAAGTTCAACTTAAAAAATAAAATAAAAACATGTTTACATTCATTAAATCAATAGCGGGAATTCAAAAATAACTCACACTAGCTGCTTTTTAATTTATTTCTAGAAAATGTAGATGGGTTTAGACTGTTGATAAGAACCCTCCACCGGTAATGTTATCAACTTTACCCACAAATAAATCTGGTTAGTGTACAGTGCATCCTCATTTTATTTATTAAATACCCCATAATGGCAAAGCAAAAACAGGTCTTTAGAATCTTTTGCAAATGTATGAAATAAAAAAAAACATATCACATTTAGTATGATAAAATGAATACTCTCACTACTGCAAGTCTCTCTGGATAAAAGTGTCTGCTAATTGACAAATGTAAATGTATCACAAACTCAGTACTTTGTTGAAGCATCTTTGGCAGAGATTACAGCCTCGAGTCTTCTAGGGTATGATGCTACAAGCTTGGCACACCTGTATTTGGGGAGTTTCTCCCATTCTTCTCTGCAGATCCTCTCAAGCTCTGTCTGGTTGGATAGGGAGCGTTGCTGTATAGATATATTTGCACATACGGGCATTTCCACCACCATTTCTCGCAGAGTACATTTTACTGACACAAAAAGATCTGTTCGACATTTATAAAATTGTCCCGACACTTCCTATTTCTTTAGCTGTTGTGATTTTTTTATTATTATGGCATGACTTTACTGTGGATGTAAATGTGGTTACTGTTCCGACCAGCAAAATACATTTATGAACCGGTTCCACCCAAAACAAAAGTACCAGTTTTTGTAATTAATAAATCCTATCTGATAACTCTAGTAGCTTAAACTCTTAGGGAAAACAGGTTCCTTATAGAACCAAAAAGGGTTCCATCGCTTCATACAGAGCATTCGGAAAGTATTCAGACCCCTTCCCTTTTTCCACGTTGTTACGTTACAGCCAAATTCTAAAATGAATTGATTTAAAAAAAAATCCTCATCAATCTACACAAAATACCCCATGAAGAAAAAACAAAAACAGGTTTTTAGAAATGTTTGCAAATGTATTAAAAAATAAATAAAAAACTGTAATACCTTATATCCATAAGTATTCAGATCCTTTGCTATGAGACTCAAAACTGAGGGATGTTTTTCAGCGGCAGGGACTGGGAGACTAGTCAGGATCGAGGGAGAGATTAATGGAGCAAAGTACAGAGATCCTTGATGAAAACCTGATCCAGAGCACTCAGGACCTCAGACTAGGGTGAAGGTTCACCTTTCAACAGGACAACGACCCTAAGCACACAGTCAAGATAATGCAGGAGTGGCTTTGGGACAACTCTCTGAATGTCCTTGTGGCTCAGCCAGACCCCAGACTTGAACCTGATCGAACATTTCTTGAGAGACCTGAAAATAGCTGTTCAGCGATGCTCCCAATCCAACCTGACAGAGCTTGAGAGGATCTGCAGAGAAGAATGAGAGAAACTCTGCAAATACAGGTGTGCCAAGCTTGTAGCGTTGTACCTAAGAGACTCGAGGCTGTAATCGCTGCCAAAGGTGCTTCAGCAAAGTACTGAATAAATGGTCTGAATACTAATGTAAATGTGATATTTCAGGTTTTTTTTATATACATTTGCAAACATTTCTTACCGTGTTTTTGCTTAGTTGTAATGGGATTTTGTGTGTATATTGAGGGGAAAAAACGATTTAATTTGAATAATGCTGTAACATGAGAAAATGTGGAAAAAGTCAAGGGATCTGAATCATTTCCAAACGCATTGTAAATGGAACCCTAGAGGTTCTATATAGAACCCTGTCAGAACCCGAGAGGTTCTTCTTCACTGAACCCTGCATGGTGCCATTTATGAATTATGGCTACTATTATTAAATAAGAATATTTTGAGTTTAGATTATAATTTAATAAACAATTTAATAAATGGACAAAATATAAACAGTTTTAATTTGTCATTATATGCAAACATCATTTGGAAATATGCACTGGTAGCCAGGGAGGCATCTTTGTTTGACTCTGTACCAGTAGCCCCTGTATATAGCCTCCACATTGACTCTGTACTGGTACCCCCTGTATATAGCCTCCACATTGACTCTGTACCGGTACCCCCAGTATATATCCTCCACATTGACTCTGTACTGGTACCCCCTGTAAATACAGCCTCCACATTGACTCTGTACCGGTACCCCCTGTATATAGCCTCCACATTGACTCTGTACCGTAATACCCTGTATATAGCCTCCACATTGACTCTGTACCGGTACCCCCTGTATATAGCCTCCACATTGACTCTGTACCGTAATACCCTGTAGATAGTCTCCACATTGACTCTGTACCAGTACCCCCTGTATATAGCCTCCGCATTGACTCTGTACCAGTACCCCCTGTGTATAGCCTCCACATTGACTCTGTACCGTAATACCCTGTATATAGCCTCCACATTGACTCTGTACCGGTACCCCCTGTATATAGCCTCCACATTGACTCTGTACAGGTACCCCCTGTATATAGCCTCCACGTTGACTCTGTACCGTAACACCCTGTATATCGTCTCCACATTGACTCTGTACTGGTACCCCCTGTAAATACAGCCTCCACATTGACTCTGTACCAGTACCCCCTGTATATAGCCTCCACATTGACTCTGTACCGTAATACCCTGCATATAGTCTCCACATTGACTCTGTACCAGTACCCCCTGTATATAGCCTCCACATTGACTCTGTACCAGTACCCCCTGTGTATAGCCTCCACATTGACTCTGTACCGGTACCCCCTGTATATAGCCTCCACATTGACTCTGTACCGTAATACCCTGTAGATAGTCTCCACATTGACTCTGTACCAGTACCCCCTGTATATAGCCTCCGCATTGACTCTGTACCAGTACCCCCTGTGTATAGCCTCCACATTGACTCTGTACCGTAATACCCTGTATATAGCCTCCACATTGACTCTGTACCGGTACCCCCTGTATATAGCCTCCACATTGACTCTGTACAGGTACCCCCTGTATATAGCCTCCACATTGACTCTGTACCGTAACACCCTGTATATCGTCTCCACATTGACTCTGTACTGGTACCCCCTGTAAATACAGCCTCCACATTGACTCTGTACCAGTACCCCCTGTATATAGCCTCCACATTGACTCTGTACCGTAATACCCTGCATATAGTCTCCACATTGACTCTGTACCAGTACCCCCTGTATATAGCCTCCACATTGACTCTGTACCAGTACCCCCTGTGTATAGCCTCCACATTGACTCTGTACCGTAATACCCTGTATATAGCCTCCACATTGACTCTGTACCGGTACCCCCTGTATATAGCCTCCACATTGACTCTGTACCGGTACCCCCTGTATATAGCCTCCACATTGACTCTGTACCATAACACCCTGTATATCGTCTCCACATTGACTCTGTACCGGTACCTCCTGTATATAGCCTCCACATTGACTCTGTACCGTAACACCCTGTATATCGTCTCCACATTGACTCTGTATCGGTACCCCCTGTATATAGCCTCCACATTGACTCGGTGCTGGTACCCCCTGTATATAGCCTCCACATTGACTCTGTACCGGTACCCCCTATATATAGCCTCCACATTGACTCTGTACCGGTACCCCCTGTATATAGCCTCCACATTGACTCTGTACCGGTACCCCCTGTATATAGCCTCCACATTGACTCTGTACCGGTACACCCTGTATATCGTCTCCACATTGACTCTGTACCGGTACCTCCTGTATATAGCCTCCACATTGACTCTGTACCGTAACACCCTGTATATCGTCTCCACATTGACTCTGTATCGGTACCCCCTGTATATAGCCTCCACATTGACTCGGTGCTGGTACCCCCTGTATATAGCCTCCACATTGACTCTGTACCGGTACCCCCTGTATATAGCCTCCACATTGACTCTTTACCGGTACCCCCTGTGTATAGCCTCCACATTGACTCTGTACCGTAATACCCTGTATATAGCCTCCACATTGACTCTGTACCGGTACCCCCTGTATATAGCCTCCACATTGACTCTGTACCATAACACCCTGTATATCGTCTCCACATTGACTCTGTACCGGTACCTCCTGTATATAGCCTCCACATTGACTCTGTACCGTAACACCCTGTATATCGTCTCCACATTGACTCTGTATCGGTACCCCCTGTATATAGCCTCCACATTGACTCGGTGCTGGTACCCCCTGTATATAGCCTCCACATTGACTCTGTACCGGTACCCCCTGTATATAGCCTCCACATTGACTCTGTACCGGTACCCCCTGTATATAGCCTCCACATTGACTCTGTACCGTAACACCCTGTATATCGTCTCCACATTGACTCTGTACCGGTACCTCCTGTATATAGTCTCCACATTGACTCTGTACCGGTACCCCCTGTATATAGCCTCCACATTGACTCTGTACCGGTACCCCCTGTATATAGTCTCCACATTGACTCTGTACCAGTACCCCCTGTATATAGCCTCCACATTGACTCTGTACCAGTACCCCCTGTGTATAGCCTCCACATTGACTCTGTACCGTAATACCCTGTATATAGCCTCCACATTGACTCTGTACCGGTACCCCCTGTATATAGCCTCCACATTGACTCTGTACCGGTACCCCCTGTATATAGCCTCCACATTGACTCTGTACCATAACACCCTGTATATCGTCTCCACATTGACTCTGTACCAGTACCCCCTGTGTATAGCCTCCACATTGACTCTGTACCGTAATACCCTGTATATAGCCTCCACATTGACTCTGTACCTACCCCCTGTATATAGCCTCCACATTGACTCTGTACCGTAACACCCTGTATATCGTCTCCACATTGACTCTGTATCGGTACCCCCTGTATATAGCCTCCACATTGACTCGGTGCTGGTACCCCCTGTACCGGTACCCCCTGTATATAGCCTCCACATTGACTCTTTACCGGTACCCCCTGTATATAGCCTCCACATTGACTCTGTACCGGTACCCCCTGTATATAGCCTCCACATTGACTCTGTACCGGTACCCCCTGTATATAGCCTCCACATTGACTCTGTATCGGTACCCCCTGTATATAGCCTCCACATTGACTCTGTACCGGTACCCCCTGAATATAGCCTCCACATTGACTCTGTTCCGTAACACCCTGTATATAGCCTCCACATTGACTCTGTACCGGTACCCCCTGTATATAGCCTCCACATTGACTCTGTACCATAACACCCTGTATATAGCCTCCACATTGACTCTGTACCATAACACCCTGTATATAGCCTCCACATTGACTCTGTACCATAACACACTGTATATAGCCTCCACATTGACTCTGTTCCGTAACACCCTGTATATAGCCTCGTTATTTTATTGTTACTTTTTTTTCTTAAACTTTAGTTTATTTAGTAAATATTTTCTTAACTCTATTTTCTTAAAACTGCATTGTTGGTTAAAGGGCTTATACGTTTTTCAGTTCACGGTAAGATCTGCACCTGTTGTATTCGGCACATGTAACATATCAAATTTGATTATTGCACACAGTGAGACCATGCGACATGTGATTTGTTGAGCAAATGTTTATTCCTGAACTTATTTAGGCCATAACAAAGGGGTTAAATACATATTGACTCAAGACATTCCTGCTTCTTTTCTTTTTTTCATTTGGTAACTTCTAAAAACATAATTCCATTTTGACATTATGCGATATTGTGTATAGGCCAGTAACAAAATATCAATTTAAATACATTTTGTGGAAAAATTCAAGGAGTGTGAACACTTTCTGAAGGCACTCTGTGTGAGGTCTGCTGAGGTTGAGAACAGAGCAAACGCCTCTTCAACCTCAGGAGGCTGAAGAAATGTATTCTGGCCCGCAAGACCCACAAACTTTAACAGATGCACAATGGAGAGCATCCTGTCGGGCTGTATCACCGCCTGGTACGGCAACTGCACCGCCCACAACCGCAGGGCTCTCCGGATGTTGGTGCAGTCTGCCCAACACATCACCGGGGGTAAACTACCTGCCCTCCAGGACACCTACACCACCCGATGTCACAGGAAGGCCATAAAGATCATCAAGGACAACAACCACCCGAGCCACTGTCTGTTCACCCCGCTATCATCCAGAAGGCGAGGTCAGTACAGGTGCATCAAAACAGGGGCCGAGAGACTGAAAAACAGCTTCTATCTCAAGGCCATCAGACTGTTAAACAGCCATCACTAGCCGGCTACCACCCGGTTACTCAACCCTGCACCTGAGAGGCTGCTGCCCTATATACATAGACATGGAATTACTGGTCACTTTAATAATGGAACACGAGTCACTTAAAAAAAAATATATATATATTTAACCTTTATTTAACTAGGTAAGTCAGTTGAGTCAGATATCAAGGTCTGACTAAATGCAGGGGGGGGAACAACGCCTCGGTATGGTGGGCGGGATCTCAAAGGTAAAGGTGTTGTCAGTTCTGTTGTGAGATAAAAAAAAAGTCATAGCAAAAGGACGGGCACCCTGACGGGGCCAATTGCTCTGGACTTACGTGAGCATAACAAAACAGAACTAATCTGATCATGTATCGGACTACAACTCAAGATTCACTGAGATTCTACACGTCTACAACCACACTACCCAGGTCTCCCTGAAGCTGAACCGTCACAAGGCATGGCAGATGAGGTCATGGTAACACATTACCTCAGGGTAACACATTACCTCCCTCAGAGTAACAAGTTACCTCCCTCAGGGTAACAGACATGTGTAAAAGAGCACCGCGAAGAGGATTCTGAAGCAGAAAGACCCACTGAGCGCTGTCATGTGCCACAGCTCCTCATGTGCCACAGCTCATCATGTCCCACAGCTCCTCATGTGCCACAGCTCATCATGTCCCACAGCTCCTCATGTCCCACAGCTCCTCCTGTGCCACAGCTCCTCATGTGCCACATCTCCTCATGTGCCACAACTCCTCATGTGTCACATCTCCTCATGTGCCACAGCTCCTCATGTGCCACAGCTCCTCATGTGCCACATCTCCTCATGTGCCACAGCTTCTCATGTGCCACATTTCCTCATGTGCCACAGCTCCTCATGTGCCACAGCTTCTCATGTGCCACATCTCCTCATGTGCAACAGCTCCTCATTTCCCACAGCTCCTCATGTGCCACATCTCCTCATGTGCAACAGCTCCTCATTTCCCACAGCTCCTCATGTGCCACAGCTCCTCATTTCCCATATCTCATCATGTGCCACAGCTCCTCATGTGCCACAGCTCCTCATTTCCCACATCTCATCATGTGCCACAGCTCCTCATGTGCCACAGCTCCTCATTTCCCACATCTCATCATGTGCCACAGCTCCTCATGTGCCACAGCTCCTCATTTCCCACATCTCATCATGTGCCACAGCTCCTCATGTGCCACAGCTCCTCATGTGCCACATCTCCTCATGTGCCACAGCTCATCATGTGCCACAGCACCTCATTTCCCACAGCTCCTCATGTCCCACAGCTCCTCATGTGCCACATCTCCTCATGTGCCACATCTCCTCATGTCCCACAGCTCCTCATGTGCCACATCTCCTCATGTGCCACAGCTCCTCATGTGCCACAGCTCCTCATTTCCCACATATCATCATGTGCCACAGCTCCTCATGTGCCACAGCTCCTCATGTGCCACAGCTCATCATGTGCCACAGCACCTCATTTCCCACAGCTTCTCATGTCCCACAGCTCCTCATGTCCCACAGCTCCTCATGTGCCACAGCACCTCATTTCCCACAGCTCCTCATGTCCCACAGCTCCTCATTTCCCACAGCTTCTCATGTCCCACAGCTCCTCATGGGCAGAAATGTCAGAACACTCCCTTCCTCAGAGAGAAACCTGCAACCGAATTGGCCCAACAAAAACCAACATCAGGCTAAAGGATGCAGCATAACATAGAATTAAGGAGGAGTCAAACCGATTTAACTCTGCAATTAAACATTTAAAAAAAAAGATCAAACAGTGAAAATGATTGTTTATGCCACCAGAAGTACCAGAACTAAACAGCCCAAAACTGAGAGATGTTGGATTCTGTTTCGGCAGGTTCTGGCTCAAATGAACCCACTGTCGTTGTTTGGATGTGATATAACTGTTGAAACATGATGCTATCAAGGTCATTTCCTTAGTATGTGATGTTACAGTTCGACATGTCGTAAAAGTTGGAGCTTAGAGATAATGTGTTTCCCACTAGTAATTACCAGTTACACGGGCTTAAAGGAGATGTTTCCCCAGTCGGATGCTGCTATTTACGAGATGTTATGGACACAGACAATAGAGAAGTCTGAAGACAGACAAAATAGTTGCATAACACACTCTCTTAAAGGGTTACTGCACTTCCTGATTTGGCCTTTGTTTTTTGTTTGTT
Organism: Oncorhynchus masou masou; assembly: GCF_036934945.1. Classification (NCBI taxonomy): domain Eukaryota; kingdom Metazoa; phylum Chordata; class Actinopteri; order Salmoniformes; family Salmonidae; genus Oncorhynchus; species Oncorhynchus masou. Next base: position 88,215,689 of record NC_088239.1, read on the forward strand.
TTTAATCCGTGCTCATTAAGAAATGCTAGCGGCCATGAACAAACTATATTAATTTGGGGACAGGTCAAAACACATTAAACCATTCATGGACATTTAGCTAGCTGACTTGCTGTTGCTAAATAATTTGTCCTGGGATATAAACATTGGGTTGTTATTTTACCTGAAATGCACAAGGTCCTTTTTTAAGTCGAGTCAGACGATTGTTGATGCTCTAGTCAGTCAGACACTTGTTGACGCTCTAGTCAGTCAGACGCTTGTTAACGCTCGAGTCAGACACTTGTTGACGCTCTAGTCAGACACTTGTTGACACTCTAGTCAGATGCTTGTTGACGCTCTAGTCAGTCAGACACTTGTTGACGCTCTAGTCAGACGCTTGTTGACGCTCTAGTCAGTCAGACGCTTGTTGACGCTCTAGTCAGACGCTTGTTGACACTCTAGTCAGATACTTGTTGACGCTCTAGTCAGTCAGACGCTTGTTGACGCTCTAGTCAGACACTTGTTGACGCTCTAGTCAGTCAGACGCTTGTTGACGCTCATTTCAGACACTTGTTGACGCTCTAGTCAGTCAGACGCTTGTTGACGCTCTAGTCAGTCAGACGCTTGTTGACGCTCATTTCAGACACTTGTTGACGCTCATTTCAGACACTTGTTGACGCTCTTTTCAGACACTTGTTGACGCTCTAGTCAGACGCTTGTTGACGCTCTAGTCAGACGCTTGTTGACGCTCTAGTCAGTCACTTGTTGACGCTCTAGTCAGACGCTTGTTGACGCTCTAGTCAGTCAGACGCTTGTTGACGCTCTAGTCAGACGCTTGTTGACACTCTAGTCAGACACTTGTTGACGCTCTAGTCAGACGCTTGTTGACGCTCTAGTCAGTCAGACGCTTGTTGACGCTCTAGTCAGACGCTTGTTGACACTCTAGTCAGACACTTGTTGACGCTCTAGTCAGTCAGACGCTTGTTGACACTCTAGTCAGACACTTGTTGACGCTCTAGTCAGTCAGACGCTTGTTGACGCTCTAGTCAGTCAGACGCTTGTTGACACTCTAGTCAGACACTTGTTGACGCTCTAGTCAGTCAGACTCTTGTTGACGCTCTAGTTAGTCAGACACTTGTTGACGCTCTAGTCAGTCAGACGCTTGTTGACGCTCATTTCAGACACTTGTTGACGCTCTAGTCAGTCAGACACTTGTTGACGCTCTAGTCAGTCAGACGCTTGTTGACGCTCTAGTCAGACACTTGTTGACGCTCTAGTCAGACGCTTGTGCTATGTATCTGTAGTGGGGCCATCTGTAGCCGGGTCATCTGTCTTGTAAGGATCCGTTGCCAAGAGGGTAATCTACCTTTACCATCGGTCCTATTAGTCAACGTACAATCAATCTATTGTAAAACACAACATGTATTACTGAGAGCTATAGTGGCGAGGAGGACTAGTGAAATATTGATTTGAAAAGCAGATGATTTGAAAAGCATGATTTTTGTGGATTAGATGAGCACTAGGCTGGTCCCAGATCTGTTTGGATTAGATCAGCACTAGGCTGGTCCCAGATCTGTTTGGATTAGATCAGCACTAGGCTGGTCTCAGATCTGTTTGGATTAGATCAGCACTAAACTGGTCCCAGATCTGTTTGGATTAGATCAGCACTAGGCTGGTCTCAGATCTGTTTGGATTAGATCAGCACTAGGCTGGTCTCAGATCTGTTTGGATTAGATCAGCACTAGGCTGGTCTCAGATCTGTTTGGATTAGATCAGCACTAGGCTGGTCCCAGATCTGTTTGTGCGGTCTTGACAATTCCTATGACAATAAAAGTCTGGAGCCAGGGTATATGAGCACTCCTTGATCTGTTGTTCTGCCCCTGAACAGGCAGTTAACCCACTGTTCCTAGGCCGTCATTGAAAATAAGAATTTGTTCTTAACTGACTTGCCTAGTAAAATAAAGGTAAAAATAAAAAATAAAAAATAAATTCACTGACCTGCAAACATCTTGGTGAAGTCAGCACTGTCCATGGTTATGACCACGTCAGCTTTGACTGGGGGGTGTTCTCCGCTACCTGCACTGCCCCATGAACCACACTCTTGCATGCTCACCGAGAACGTGGACACATCAACAGAACACACAGGGCAATGTAATGCTACTGAAGTCTAGTCATACTGCCAAGGTTATTGTCAAGAATATAAAAATATTGACCCTGTAGTCAATCATCACAACACATTGTCAGGATTTGGCCAGGGTTGTTCCGGGTTTTGGTCACTAGATGCCCCCATTGTGCTTTTTGACCTTATGTTTTTTCCCTTGTTCCCCATTATTATTTGCACCTGTACCTCGTTTCCCCTGATTGTATTTAAACCCTTAGTTTCCCTCAGTTCTGTGCTCTGTGTTTGTATGTTAGCACCCAGCCCTAGTGTTCTGTGTTTTCCTGTCGATTCCGGTGGATGCTCTTGTGGAATTCTGTTTTTGTTTTTGAGTGTCTCTTGAGGCTTTTTTGTGCTATTCCTACCACCTTTTGGATTTGCCATTTTTGTATTTAAGGACTTCTCCTTCTTACTTTATTAAATACACCGTCTTAAGTACTGCTGTGTCTGCCTCATCTTCTGGGTTCTGCTGACTATTCGTGGCTCAGTTGGTTAAGTGACTGTTTCTCACTCCGGAGACCCAGGTTCATAACCGGGTCCTGACAGAAACACAGAGCCAAAAATGAACCCAGAGGCAGCCAGTTCCCAGGACCTTTTTGCCATGCTGTCCCACCACCAGGAGACTGTCCAACGCCACGAAGCCGCCCTGGTTCAGCAAGAGGCCTTAATGGCTAGACATTCTCATCTTCTGTCGGAGATGCTGACTTCCATTAAGCAAATATCTGATCGTCTTACCCCGGCAACAGTTCCCGTCCCAGTACCTCAGATTCACGTACCCATGGCAGTTAACCCCCTGGCTGAACCTCGTCTTCCACCTCCCCAACGGTTCTCAGGTGATCCAAGTGCTTGTAAAGGGTTTCTCACCCAATGTTCTCTCTCCTTTGAGCTACAACCCTCGTCGTTTCCCACCGACCGGTCTAAGATCGCTTATATCATCACCCTGCTGTCGGGAAAAAGCCCTGGCCTGGGCTACTGCTGTGTGGGATGCCCATAGTTCCTGCTGTGCCAGCTACTCTGCCTTTGCTGAGGAATTCAAACGAGTGTTTCAAGGCCCAAGCAGTGGTTCTGACTCAGCCAAACAGCTCCTGACTCTCCACCAAGGTTGGCGCAGCGTGACGGACTATGCCATCCAGTTCCGCACGGTGGCAGCAGCAAGTGGCTGGAACAACGAGGCGCTCACGGTGTGCTTTCTGAAAGGCCTTTCCGACACTATCCAAGATGAACTGGCCACTCGGGAACCACCGGACAATCTCGAGTCCCTGATCAAGTTGGCCTCACGCATTGACCAGCGTCTGAGAGAGAGAACTCAACCGTGGACCTCTAGCCCCTATCAGTCCCAGCTCCGAGTCCCCACCTTTATCCTCGCTGGCTCCATCGGAACCCATGCAGATTGGACGCATCTCCCAGGCTGAGAGAGACCGACGGATGAGGGAGAGACGCTGTCTATATTGCGGCAAACCGGGCCATTTCCGTTCCACGTGTCCCGGGCTCCAGGGAAACGCTCTGTCCCGTACAGACCGGGGGGAACTGTAACGGGAAACATAACCTCCTCCCATCCGTCCAACTCCCGTCTGCTCATTCCAGTCACCCTCTCCTGGGACAACCACAAGCTTCACCTTCAAGCCTTGGTAGACTCTGGAGCCGCAGGTAACTTCATGGATGGTGTCTGGGCGAAGGAGAATGGCGTTCCCTCTGAACCTCTAAGTGAACCCATGAGGGTCACTACATTGGATGGAAGCCCTTTGGGATCTGGACTTGTCACTCATGTCACTACCTCCTTGCGACTTTCAGTTTCACAACACCAGGAATTGATGAACTTTCATTTGATCTCCTGTTCCGAGTTCCCTCTCGTCCTTGGATACCCCTGGCTTCACAGCCATAACCCTCACATCGACTGGTCTGTGGGCACTATCAAGCAGTGGGGTCCTACGTGCCAAGCTACTTGTATTTTCCAGAATTCCTCGAGTTCTACTCCCGAGTCTTTAGAATCCATCGACCTGACCCGAGTTCCCGAGTGTTACCATGACCTCAAACTGGTGTTTAGCAAACAGAGGGCCACCATGCTACCACCCCATAGACCTTACGATTGCCCCATCGACCTGTTTCCGGGCACTTGCCCCCCCAGGGGTCGGATCTTTTCCCTATCTCCACCCGAACGAGCTGCTATGGATACCTACATCAAGGACGCTCTGGAAGCAGGCCTCATGCGTCCATCCACCTCCCCGGCGTGGGCAGGGTTTTTCTTTGTGGCCAAGAAAGACGGTGGATTACGTCCTTGCATCGACTACCGGGGACTCAATGCCATAACCGTCCGTAACCGTTACCCGCTACCCCTTATGGCCACAGCCTTCGAGCTGCTCCAGGAAGCAGTTGTTTTCACTAAGCTTGACCTGCGGAACGCATACCATCTTGTGCGGATCAGACCTGGTGACGAGTGGAAGACCGCTTTCAACACGCCTACTGGTCACTATGAATACTTGGTGATGCCCTTCGGCCTGACCAACGCCCCAGCGGTGTTCCAAGCGCTCATAAACGATGTGCTTAGGGATATGCTTAACATATTTGTGTTCGTTTACTTGGATGACATCCTCATCTTTCGAGCTCCCTTCAAGAACACACTAAGCATGTCAGACAAGTACTCAAACGCCTCCTGGACAGCCATCTGTACGTTAAGCCGGAAAAATGTGAATTCCATTCATCCGAGTACAATTCCTGGGATTTGTAGTGGAACCCGGTCGAGTCCAAATGGACCCCAGGAAGGTAGGGGCGGTAGCGGATTGGCCCACCCCCAAATCCGTTAAGGAAGTTCAGCGTTTCCTGGGCTTCACAAACTTTTACCGCAAGTTCATCAAGAACTTCAGCTTGGTGGCAGCCCCTCTCTCAGCTTTAACCAAGGGTGGCAATGCAAGGTTTTTGTGGGGAAGAGAAGCTGAGACGGCCTTCCAAGGACTCAAGCAGCGCGTTCTCTCTGCTCCCATCCTGATACTACCGACTACGGATGAACCATTTGTGGTGGAGGTAGACGCATCAGAGGTTGGTGTTGGAGCTGTCCTGTCTCAGAGGGGTGAAGACAAGAAGCTTCATCCGTGCGCTTTCTTCTCACACCGGCTTACCCCGACTGAGAGGAACTACGATGTGGTGGATCGTGAACTCCTAGCGGTTAAGATGGCATTGAAGGAATGGAGACACTGGCTCGAGGGGGCTTCTCACCCGTTTCAAGTGCTTATGGACCACAAAAATCTGGAGTATATCCAGCAGGCGAAGCGGTTGAACTCTAGACAAGCTAGATGGTCTCTTTTCTTCAATCGATTCCAGTTTATCCTCACCTATCGGCCCGGGTCGAAGAATCTCAAACCGGATGCCCTGTCCCGAGTCTACGCTCCTGCCATTCGAGATGACACGGACATGCCTGTCCTTCCTGCTGCTAAGATTGTGGCTCCGATCTCGTGGCAAGTTGAGGATACCGTGAGACGTGCTCAAGCTAGCGAACCGGACCCGAAAGGAGGTCCTGCCAATCGGTTGTTTGTCCCCAAAGCAGTGAGGACTCAGGTCCTTCTGTGGGGGCACTCCTCTCGCCTCACCTGTCATCCGGGCGTAGGTCGCACCTTGGAGTTCATCCAGCGTAAGTTCTGATGGCCTACCATAAGAGAAGATGTTGCCACTTTCGTCAATGCCTGTCCCGTGTGCTGCCAGGGCAAATCTTCTCACCTCCGCCCTCAAGGACTCCTTCACCCTTTACCTGTTCCCCACAGACCCTGGTCCCATATCTCATTGGACTTTATTACTGGACTTCCTCCATCCCATGGCAATACTACTATCCTAGTCATAATCGACAGGTTTTCAAAGGCGGCCAGGTTCGTCCCTCTGACTAAGTTACCTTCTGCCAAGGAAACGGCTGAGTTGGTAATTAATCATGTGTTCCGAGTCTTCGGCATTCCTCAAGATATGGTTTCTGACAGAGGTCCCCAGTTCGCCTCAAGGTTTTGGAAGGCCTTCTGCCAACTCATGGGGGCTTCTGCCAGTCTATCTTCAGGGTACCATCCGGAGTACAACGGCCAAACAGAGAGGATGAATCAAGAGCTGGAAACCACCCTCCGACGTATGACTCGTGACAACCCGTCCACATGGTCATCCTTTATTGTTTGGGCCGAATACGCGCACAACACCTTGCGCTCCTCCTCCACTGGTATGTCCCCGCACGAGTGTCAGTTTGGCTATGCTCCTCCATTGTTCCCGGACCAGGAGGCAGAAGTCAGAGTGCCTTCAGCCTTGAAGTTCGTCAGACGCTGTCGGCTTATGTGGAGGAAGACCCGTCTTAATCTTATGCGTTCCTCACAGAGGTACCAACAACAAGCCAACAGACGTCGCCGTCCCGGGCCTACACTGCGCCCCGGCCAGAGAGTCTGGCTCTCCACAAGAAACTTACCTCTACAGGTGGAGTCTCGCAAGCTGTCCCAAAAATACATTGGTCCCTTCAAGGTTGCCAGGAGAGTTAACCCAGTTTCTTATCGCCTACACTTACCCAGATCCCTTAAGATTAATCCCACATTTCACATTTCATTGTTAAAACCTGTTGTTTTTTCTCCCCTTGTCCCGGCAGACAGACCTCCCCTCCGCCTCGTGTCATTGGAGGCCAGCCGGCTTATACCGTCCATCGGATACTGGATTCCCGCCGGGTGCAGCGGTCCTGGCAGTATCTGGTGGACTGGGAAGGCTACGGTCCCGAGGAGCGCTCCTGGGTTCCTGCCAAAGACATCCTGGATCCTGACCTCATTCGTCAGTTCAGGGCCCTCCACCCTGAGAGAGCTGGTAGGAACGTCAGGAGCCGTTCCTAGGGGGATTCTGTCAGGATTTGGCCAGGGTTGTTCCGGGTTTTGGTCACTAGATGCCCCCATTGTGCTTTTTGACCTTATGTTTTTTCCCTTGTTCCCCATTATTATTTGCACCTGTACCTCGTTTCCCCTGATTGTATTTAAACCCTTAGTTTCCCTCAGTTCTGTGCTCTGTGTTTGTATGTTAGCACCCAGCCCTAGTGTTCTGTGTTTTCCTGTCGATTCCGGTGGATGCTCTTGTGGAATTCTGTTTTTGTTTTTGAGTGTCTCTTGAGGCTTTTTTGTGCTATTCCTACCACCTTTTGGATTTGCCATTTTTGTATTTAAGGACTTCTCCTTTTTACTTTATTAAATACACCGTCTTAAGTATTGCTGTGTCTGCCTCATCTTCTGGGCTCTGCTGACTATTCGTGGCTCAGTTGGTTAAGTGACTGTTTCTCACTCCGGAGACCCAGGTTCGTAACCGGGTCCTGACACACATGAATGACTTTTGGAGTTGCCTGCATTCTACAATGTAACTGAAGCACAGATTAGGTAGCACCGAGGAAGCCTGGGGTTGTTGCAATATACACCAAATGTAATGGAAGCACAGATTAGGTAGCACCGAGGAAGCCTGGGGTTGTTGCAATATACACCAAATGTAATGGAAGCACAGATTAGGTAGCACCGAGGAAGCCTGGGGTTGTTGCAATATACACCAAATGTAATGGAAGCACAGATTTGGTAGCACCGAGGAAGCCTGGGGTCGTTGCAATATAAACCAAATGTAACTGAAGCACAGATTAGGTAGCACCGAGGAAGCCTGGGGTTGTTGCAATATACACCAAATGTAATGGAAGCACAGATTAGGTAGCACCGAGGAAGCCTGGGGTCGTTGCAATATAAACCAAATGTAACTGAAGCACAGATTAGGTAGCACCGAGGAAGCCTGGGGTCGTTGAAATGTACACCAAATGTAATGGAAGCACAGATTAGGTAGCACCGAGGAAGCCTGGGGTAGTTGAAATGTGCAGTGCATTCGGAAAGTGTTCAGAACCCTTGACATTTTCCACATTATGTTACGTTACAGCCTTGTACTAAAATGTATTCAATTGTTGTTGTTTTATCTTCATAAATCTACACACAACTACATAATCACAAAACAAAGACAGGTTTTGAGACATTTTTGCGTAAGTATAAATTTTTTTTTAAAGAGCTTTACTCAGTACTTTGTTGAAGCACCTCACAGCCTCGTGTCTTCTTGGGTATAGTGACGCTACAAGCTTGGCACACCTGTATCTGGGGAGTTTCTCCCATTCTTCTCTGCAGATCCTCTCAAGCTCTGTCAGGTTGGATGGGGAGCGTCGCTGCACAGCTATTTTCAGGTCTCTCCAGAGATATTCGGCTTCAAGTCCGGGCTCTGCAAATCCACTGTGTTCTCAGGGACCTTCAATGCTGCAGAAATGTTTTGTTGCCCTTCCCCAGATCTGTGCCTCGACACAATCCTGTCTCGGAGCTCTCCGGACAATTCCTTCGACCTCATCGCTTGGTTTTGCTCTGACATGAACTGTCAACTGTGGGACCTTATATAGACAGGTGTGTGCCTTTCCAAATCATGTCCAATCAATTGAATTTACCACAGGTAGACTCCAATCACGTTTTAGAAACATCTCAAGGGTGATCAATGGAGACAGGATGAACCTGAGCTCAATTTCGAGTCTCATAGCAAAGTGTCTGAATACTTATGTAATGGGATTTCAGTTTTTAATTTGTAATGTATTTGCAAAACTTTCTAAAATCCTATTTTCGTTTTGTCATTATGGGGTATTGTGATGTCATTATGGGCTATTGTGATGTCATTATGGGGTATTGTGTGTAAATTAAAGAGGACGTTTAAAAAAAATCTATTTTTGAATAAGGCGTAACAAAATGTGGCCAATACAGCTGACTGCCCTGTATAACATGGGTAACCAGCTGACAGTCCTGTATAACATGGGTAACCAGCTGACAGCCCTGTATAACATGGGTAACAAGCTGACAGCCCTGTATAACATGGGTAACCAGCTGAGGGCCCTGTATAACATGGGTAACCAGCTGACAGCCCTGTATAACATGGGTAACCAGCTGACAGCCCTGTATAACATGGGTAACCAGCTGACAGCCCTGTATAACATAGGTAACCAGCACACAGCCCTGTATAACATGGGTAATCAGCTGACAGCCCTGTATAACATGGGTAACCAGCTGACAGCCCTGTATAACATGGATAACCAGCTGACAGCCCTGTATAACATGGGTAACCAGCTGACAGCCCTGTATAACATAGGTAACCAGCTGACAGCCCTGTATAACATGGGTAATCAGCTGACAGCCCTGTATAACATGGGTAACCAGCTGACAGCCCTGTATAACATGGGTAACCAGCTGACAGCCCTGTATAACATGGGTAACCAGCTGACAGCCCTGTATAACATAGGTAATCAGCTGACAGCCCTGTATAACATGGGTAATCAGATGACAGCCCTGTATAACATAGGTAATCAGCTGACAGCCCTGTATAACATGGGTAACCAGCTGACAGCCCTGTATAACATAGGTAACCAGCTGACAGCCCTGTATAACATAGGTAACCAGCTGACAGCCCTGTATAATATGGGTAACCAGCTGAGGGCCCTGTATAACATAGGTAATCAGCTGACAGCCCTGTATAACATAGGTAACCAGCTGACAGCCCTGTATAACATGGGTAACCAGCTGACAGCCCTGTATAACATGGGTAACCAGCTGACAGCCCTGTATAACATGGTTAACCAGCTGACAGCCCTGTATAACATGGGTAACCAGCTGACAGCCCCCTGTATAACATGGGACAGCCCTGTATAACCAGCTGACAGCCCTGTATAACATGGGTAACCAGCTGACAGCCCTGTATAACATAGGTAATCAGCTGACAGCCCTGTATAACATGGGTAATCAGATGACAGCCCTGTATAACATGTGTAATCAGATGACAGCCCTGTATAACATGGGTAACCAGCTGACAGCCCTGTATAACGTAGGTAATCAGCTGACAGCCCTGTATAACATGGGTAATCAGCTGACAGCCCTGTATAACATGGGTAATCAGCTCACAGCCCTGTATAACATAGGTAATCAGCTGACAGCCCTGTATAACATGGGTAATCAGCTGAGGGCCCTGTATAACATAGGTAATCAGCTGACAGCCCTGTATAACATGGGTAATCAGCTGACAGCCCTGTATAACATGGGTAATCAGCTGAGGGCCCTGTATAACATAGGTAATCAGCTGACAGCCCTGTATAACATGGGTAATCAGCTCACAGTCCTGTATAACATGGGTAATAAGCTGACAGTCCTGTATAACATGGGTAATCAGCTGACGGCCCTGTATAACATGGGTAATCAGCTGACAGCCCTGTATAACATGGGTAATCAGCTGACAGCCCTGTATAACATAGGTAACCAGCTGACAGCCCTGTATAACATGGGTAACCAGCTGACAGCCCTGTATAACATGGGTAACCAGCTGACAGCCCTGTATAACATGGGTAATCAGCTGAGGGCCCTGTATAACATGGGTAATCAGCTGACAGCCCTGTATAACGTAGGTAATCAGCTGACAGCCCTGTATAACATAGGTAATCAGCTGACAGCCCTGTATAACATAGGTAATCAGCTGACAGCCCTGTATAACATGGGTAACCAGCTGACAGCCCTGTATAACATGGGTAATCAGCTGACAGCCCTGTATAACATGGGTAATCAGCTGACAGCCCTGTATAACATGGGTAATCAGCTGACAGCCCTGTATAACATGGGTAATCAGCTGACAGCCCTGTATAACATGGGTAATCAGCTGACAGCCCTGTATAACATGGGTAATCAGCTGACAGCCCTGTATAACATGGGTAACCAGCTGACAGCCCTGTATAACATGGGTAATCAGCTGACAGCCCTGTATAACATGGGTAATCAGCTGACAGCCCTGTATAACATGGGTAATCAGCTGACAGCCCTGTATAACATCAGCTGGGTAATCAGCTGACAGCCCTGTATAACATGGGTAATCAGCTGACAGCCCTGTATAACATGGGTAATCAGCTGACAGCCCTGTATAACATGGGTAATCAGCTGACAGCCCTGTATAACATGGGTAATCAGCTGACAGCCCTGTATAACATGGGTAACCAGCTGACAGCCCTGTATAACATGGGTAATCAGCTGACAGCCCTGTATAACATGGGTAACCAGCTGACAGCCCTGTATAACATGGGTAATCAGCTGACAGCCCTGTATAACATGGGTAAATCAGCTGACAGCCCTGTATAACATAGGTAATCAGCTGACAGCCCTGTATAACATAGGTAATCAGCTGACAGCCCTGTATAACATAGGTAATCAGCTGACAGCCCTGTATAACATGGGTAACCAGCTGACAGCCCTGTATAACATGGGTAATCAGCTGACAGCCCTGTATAACATGGGTAATCAGCTGACAGCCCTGTATAACATGGGTAACCAGCTGACAGCCCTGTATAACGTAGGTAATCAGCTGACAGCCCTGTATAACATGGGTAATCAGCTGACAGCCCTGTATAACATAGGTAATCAGCTGACAGCCCTGTATAACAGCTGACAGCCCTGTATGGGTAATCAGCTGACAGCCCTGTATAACATGGGTAATCAGCTGACAGCCCTGTATAACATGGGTAATCAGCTGACAGCCCTGTATAACATGGGTAATCAGCTGACAGCCCTGTATAACATGGGTAATCAGCTGACAGCCCTGTATAACATGGGTAATCAGCTGACAGCCCTGTATAACATGGGTAATCAGCTGACAGCCCTGTATAACATGGGTAATCAGCTGACAGCCCTGTATAACATGGGTAATCAGCTGACAGCCCTGTATAACATGGGTAATCAGCTGACAGCCCTGTATAACATGGGTAATCAGCTGACAGCCCTGTATAACATAGGTAATCAGCTGACAGCCCTGTATAACATGGGTAACCAGCTGACAGTCCTGTATAACATGGGTAATCAGCTGACAGCCCTGTATAACATGGGTAATCAGCTGACAGCCCTGTATAACATGGGTAATCAGCTGACAGCAGCTGACAGCCCTGTATAACATGGGTAATCAGCTGACAGCCCTGTATAACATGGGTGTATAACATGGGTAATCAGCTGACAGCCCTGTATAACATGGGTAATCAGCTGACAGCCCTGTATATAACATGGGTAACCAGCTGACAGCCCTGTATAACATAGGTAATCAGCTGACAGCCCTGTATAACATGGGTAATCTGACAGCCCTGACATGGGCCAGCTGTATAACAGCCCTGTATACATGGGTCAGCTGACAGCCCTGTATAACATAGGTAATCAGCTGACAGCCCTGTATAACATAGGTAATCAGCTGACAGCCCTGTATAACATGGGTAACCAGCTGACAGCCCTGTATAACATGGGTAATCAGCTGACAGCCCTGTATAACATGGGTAATCAGCTGACAGCCCTGTATAACATGGGTAACCAGCTGACAGCCCTGTATAACATAGGTAATCAGCTGACAGCCCTGTATAACATGGGTAACCAGCTGACAGTCCTGTATAACATGGGTAATCAGCTGACAGCCCTGTATAACATGGGTAATCAGCTGACAGCCCTGTATAACATGGGTAATCAGCTGACAGCCCTGTATAACACGGGTAATCAGCTGACAGCCCTGGGTATAACAGCCCTGGGTAATCAGCTGACAGCCCTGTATAACATGGGTAATCAGCTGACAGCCCTGTATAACACGGGTAATCAGCTGACAGCCCTGTATAACATGGGTAATCAGCTGACAGCCCTGTATAACATGGGTATAACATGGGTAACCAGCTGACAGCCCTGTATAACATAGGTAATCAGCTGACAGCCCTGTATAACATGGGTAACCAGCTGACAGTCCTGTATAACATGGGTAATCAGCTGACAGCCCTGTATAACATGGGTAATCAGCTGACAGCCCTGTATAACATGGGTAATCAGCTGACAGCCCTGTATAACATAGGTAATCAGCTGACAGCCCTGTATAACATAGGTAATCAGCTGACAGCCCTGTATAACATGGGTAACCAGCTGACAGCCCTGTATAACATGGGTAATCAGCTGACAGCCCTGTATAACATGGGTAATCAGCTGACAGCCCTGTATAACATGGGTAACCAGCTGACAGCCCTGTATAACATAGGTAATCAGCTGACAGCCCTGTATAACATGGGTAACCAGCTGACAGACAGCCCTGTATAACATGGGTAATCAGCTGACAGCCCTGTATAACATGGGTAATCAGCTGACAGCCCTGTATAACATGGGTAATCAGCTGACAGCCCTGTATAACATGGGTAATCAGCTGACAGCCCTTATAACATGGGTAATCAGCTGACAGCCCTGTATAACATGGGTAATCAGCTGACAGCCCTGTATAACATGGGTAATCAGCTGACAGCCCTGTATAACATGGGTAATCAGCTGACAGCCCCTGTATAACATGGGTAATCAGCTGACAGCCCTGTATAACATGGGTAATCAGCTGACAGCCCTGTATAACATGGTAATCAGCTGACAGCCCTGTATAACATGGGTAATCAGCTGACAGCCCTGTAATAATGGGTAATCAGCTGACAGCCCTGTATAACAGGTAATCAGCTGACAGCCCTGTATAACATGGGTAATCAGCTGACAGCCCTGTATAACATGGGTAATCAGCTGACAGCCCTGTATAACATGGGTAATCAGCTGACAGCCAGCCCTGTATAACATGGGTAACCAGCTGACAGCCCTGTATAACATGGGTAACCAGCTGACAGCCCTGTATAACATGGGTATAATCAGCTGACAGCCCTGTATAACATGGGTAATCAGTATAACATGGGACAGCCCTGTATAACATGGGTAACCAGCTGACAGCCCTGTATAACATAGGTAATCAGCTGACAGCCCTGTATAACATGGGTAACCAGCTGACAGCCCCTGTATAACATGGGTAATCAGCTGACAGCCCTGTATAACATGGGTAATCAGCTGACAGCCCTGTATAACATGGGTAACCAGCTGACAGCCCTGTATAACATAGGTAATCAGCTGACAGCCCTGTATAACATGGGTAACCAGCTGACAGTCCTGTATAACATGGGTAATCAGCTGACAGCCCTGTATAACATGGGTAATCAGCTGACAGCCCTGTATAACATGGGTAATCAGCTGACAGCCATGTATAACATGGGTAATCAGCTGACAGCCCTGTATAACATAGGTAATCAGCTGACAGCCCTGTATAACATGGGTAATCAGCTGACAGCCCTGTATAACATGGGTAATCAGCTGACAGCCCTGTATAACATGGGTAATCAGCTGACAGCCCTGTATAACATGGGTAATCAGCTGACAGCCCTGTATAACATGGGTAATCAGCTGACAGCCCTGTATAACATGGGTAATCAGCTGACAGCCCTGTCAGGCGGCAGGGTAGCCTAGTGGTTAGAGCATTGGGCTAGTAACCAAAAGGTTGCAAGTTCAAATCCCCGAGCTGACAAGGTACAAATCTGTCATTCTGCCCCTGAACAGGCAGTTAACCCACTGTTCCTAGGCCATCAGTGAAAATAAGAATTTGTTCTTAACTGACTTGCCTAGTAAAATAACATAGGTAATTAGCTGATATCCATAGACTACTGCAAACAAGATTACACTGCCATCTCCTGGCATTAAATAATACTACTTCATTTTTTTCAAAGCTTGCAATGAACAAACACCTTTTCAGTTTAGTAAATAACACACTAGACTACATAACTGTCATTAACATTGAAGTTGAGACAGACAGACATTCTTTAGCGTACTGATTCATTGTCGAGGTCTCACATGTTACCCTATTCCATATACATATATACATGCTACTTTTCATCAGGGATCTGTTGGCTCTTGTCAAAAGTAGTGCACTTTAAAGGGAACAGGGTGCCATTTGAGACCGCAACCGTTCACTCACGTCAGAAAGGTCCCTCGGAGGTTGATGCCCAACATGCCCCAGATCTGCATGGAGGTATGGGCCAAAATACCAGCAACAGTGTGTGAAAACCTTGTGAAGACTTACAGAAAACGTTTGACCTCTGTCATTGCCAACAAAGGGTATATAACAAAGTATTGAGATAAACTTTTGTTATTGACCAAATATTTATTTTCCACCATAATTTGCAAATAAATACATTAAAAATCCTACTATGTGATTTTCTGGATTTATTTTTCTCATTTTGTCTGTCATAGTTGAAGTGTACCTATGATGAAAATTACAGGCCTCTCTCATCTTTTTAAGTGGGAGAACTTGCACAGTTGGTGGCTGACTAAATACTTTTTTGCCCCACTGTATAGAATAGAGAACCATTTGTACAAACTGTCTGCTTTTCCCCATCAGCCCCAAACACAACTAAAGATGTAATCATAATGATTACAGAAGAACCTCAATCACCATCTTGGGTAAAGAGGAAGAATCACTTTCCTTAGATGTTTCCATAAAGGAAAGACAAATGCCTTTATTAAATTGTCCACATGGACCACAGCGGGTTTGTTAAAACATTATTTTTCTCATATAACCTTCGTCGACTATTACATATGTTAAATGCTTCCTCAGAAACAACAGCTCCTTGGGCCGTTTTCTCTCTCGATGCAGAAAAAGCTTTTGAACGGTCATATCTCCGGTCTGTCTTAGAACACATGGGAAATGGCTACAACCTCAGTAACATGATTAAAATCCTATACGCCAATTCCTCAGCCATAGTTTTAACAGGTAATATCTGCTCTGCTCCGTCAGAATCACTAGAAGCAGCAGACCCGGTGATCCAATGTTCTCTGTTATTTGTATTGTCCGTGAAAGCCCTGGCCCAGTTATACCTGGTTAAAATAATGGTTCATAAAAACTACTTCAAGGAGGGCGCTATAATAATCTGAGTTATTTACCAAAGGATGTTGATTTAGTTTTTCTCAAAATTACAATGGTTCATAGAGAAACAAAGAAAATTAATGTTCTGAGTCCATGTCAATGCTTAAATCACATCTGAATTTAATTGCCCGGAAGAAAACAACAAAAAACAACAACAAGTGTTAAACAAATCAAAATATATTTTATATTTGTTTATTTGAGATTCTTTAAAGTAGCCACACTTTTCCTTGATGACAGCTATGCACAATCTTGGCTACTTTGAAGAATCTAAAATATATTTTGATTTGTTTAACACTTTTTTGGTTACTACATGATTCCATAATAAAGAAATAAAGAAAAACCCTTGAATGAGTAGGTTTGTCCAAACTTCTGACTTGTATTTTACTTCTGCCAGGTAAGCCTACTTTGAAGTTAACATCTAATTGAGAAGGTTTTGTGGAAAGTATTTCTGTCAACACACAAGATGGTTATCACAACAACTGGCTACACAAAACGAGCACACCCAAACACAATAAAGATCATAGATCAATTCAGCTTATATCTCAAGTTATAAAATTAACTTAACAAAATCAGCCCTACTGCCTATCAAGACCCCGTTGGAGTACTCCAGCTCTACTTACGGAATCCCAAACATTTCCATTTTAAATAGATTTCCTTCCTTACACAAAACACAGTCAGAAACTAACAGAACGCTCAACTCAATTCAAAACTGATATGTTAATGTAATCGATCCTGGATGAAATTAACAAATTTACAAAGAGGGACAGACGTGGGAGGACAATCTGTACCAAACGTTAAATTGTCTGCGGCTCGGAGCCTGTTCACTAGATGTGCTACTGTCACACCCTGACCACAGTTTGCTTTGTCTGTTTCTATGTTTTGGTTGGTCAGGGTGTGATCTGAGTGGGCATTCTATGTTGGATGTCTTGTTTGTCTGTTTCTATGTTTTGTTTGGTCAGGGTATGATCTGAGTGGGCATTCTATGTTGGATGTCTTGTTTGTCTGTTTCTATGTTTTGGTTGGTCAGGGTGTGATCTGAGTGGGCATTCTATGTTGGATGTCTAGTTTGTCTGTTTCTATGTTTTGTTTGGTCAGGGTATGATCTGAGTGGGCATTCTATGTTGGATGTCTTGTTTGTCTGTTTCTATGTTTTGGTTGGTCAGGGTGTGATCTGAGTGGGCATTCTATGTTGTGTGTCTAGTTTGTCTGTTTCTGTGTTTGGCCTGATATGGTTCTCAATCAGAGGCAGGTGTTAGTCATTGTCTCTTATTGGAAACCATATTTAGGAAGCCTGTTTGGTGTTGGGTTTTGTGGGTGATTGTCCTTTTGTCTGTCGTGTGCTAGTTTGCACCATTATGAGGCTGTTTCGGTTTTCGGTTATTGTTTTTGTATTGATTCGTGTTTCTTCAGTTTCATTAAACATGGATCGTAATATAGCCACGCCGCATTTTGGTCTGACTCTCTTTCACCTACAGAAAACCGTGACAGCTACCTTGTCCCGGACCTGCTGTTTTCAAATCTCTCTGTCACGACCACACCTGCTGTCTCGACCTCTGAATGCTCGGCTATGACAAGCCAAATGACATTTACTCGTGAGATACTGATCTGTTGCCTCGACAACTACTGTGATTATTATTCGACCCTGCTGGTCATCTATGAACATCTTGAAGAACGATCTGGCCTTAATGGCCATGTACTCTTATGATCTCCACCTGGCACAACCAGAAGAGGACAGGCCAACTCTCAGAGTCTGGTTCCTCTCTAAGCTATGACAACATTGGCACTGTCCCTGGCAGCTTTGAGTGCGATAGCTTTCCCTATTCCACGACTTGCTCCTGTGATGAACAGGGTTTGTCCTGCCAGCTTCCTGTAACTCAGCCACAGTAAAGAATGGGTTGAACTGTAGGATAGGCTAGTTCAGGACGGTTGCTGACACTATGGAACATCCAACCTGATCTCATAGTTTTACGTCCGGGATTTAATGTAATTGGATGAACGTATGGATGTTCCGGAGGCAGAACAGTTGAAACTGGAGTCATCAGGCTAGGCAAATCCTGAGGCATGGTCCTAGGACTCAGGTCTTCCGAGAGGGAAGGGAGAGAGGGAGAGAGAGAAAATTTGAGGGAGCATACTTCAATTCACACAGGACAGTAGATAAGACAGGATAATTACACCAGATAACAGACTGACCCTAGCCACCCGGCACATGGACTATTGCAGCATAAATACTGGAGGCTGAGACAGGTGGAGGTTCGGGGACACTGTGGACCTGTCTGTTGATACACCCGGACAGGGCCAACCAGGCAGGATATAACCCCACCCACTTTGCCAAAGCACAGCCCCCACACCACTACAGGGATATCAACAAACCACCAACTTACTACCCTGAGACCAGGCTGAGTATAGTCCCCACACCACTAGAGGGATATCAACAGACCACTGTCGTGTCTTTGGCTATGCCGGATTAACTGCTAAAATATGCTATTCTATAAAATAATTTCTCCGTGATTAATATCACCTGATTGAGCTAATCATGTAAATGTAATTAACTAGAGAGTCGGGTACCACAAAATAATATTTTTTTATTTTACCAGGCAAGTCAGTTAAGAACAAATTTTTATTTTCAGTGACGGCCTAGGAACAGTGGGTTAACTGCCTGTTCAATGGCAGAGTGACAGATTTGTACCTTGTCAGCTCGGGGGTTTAAACTCACAACCTTCTGGATACTAGTCCAATGCTCTAACCACTAGGCTACCCTGCCGCCCCAAGACATGTTATCTTCTGAATAAACTCTTAAAGATCTAGTAATATTTTACATCAATAGCAGTCAATATCAATCGTCATCTTACTTCAGTCTCATAATCTGAAAGTTGTAAATTCTTGGTTATCTGCAAGAACCCTGGCTAACAATTTGAATCAGCAATACAAAATTGGGATGAATTATTTATTTACGAAATACCTAACTAATCACACAGAATAAAAATACACACAATTAATCATAACTTGATTACACATCACGTCATAAAGGAAAACGGCCCTAGCGGGCGGAACAGATGTGATGGCTTGTTACACAAAGGAAAAGAGGCTGGGTTGAGTGAAAGAGTGGGAGACTGAGGAACAATGGGAAAAAGCTGTGCTATCGTAAATACAGTATCTTATGCATTCTAAGTTACCACCCATTTGGAAAAGGAAAATGCAATAAATATTTACTCTGAGCTGCGCTTCAGGTTGGTGATAGATGGAAGACCTTGTTGCCAAACCGAGTCCTCTGACCTTTGAAGAATGTTTCTGGTGGTCACTTGGATAAGTTGTAGTAACGTCGTTGTGTGGAAGATGGGATACTCTGTCTGTTCCTTCCTAATCTGTGTTTGCAGCTGCGGTCTGTAACTCAACGGCTAGGAGGTATCACTTCTGTCGTGAATAAGAGTTCAAAGTTCATACCATTCGCAACCAAAGCCCATGCTGATGTTGCCTTCGTTCTTGTAGTTTTATCTGAACCATTCTGACATAGGATCGTCATCCTACCTCATTGGAACAGGAAGTTCTATTGTCGTCAAGGCTTTATATAGGAAGGGAGAGGAGGGTGTGTTAGAAAGGTTTTATAGCCCTTGTCCCTTCACAGGGGAGGGCCTCTGAGTGAGCAGCCTTAACTTATGAAAACCCACATCTCACATTTTAGAAGCTAAAATCACATTACATCCCGTCACATATAATTTCATATTCAAACATTTAAATTGAACAACAATTCCATGTGAATCTGATAACTGTCACGCTCTGGCCATAGTTTACTTTCTATGTTTCTATGTTTTGGTTGGTCAGGGTGTGATCTGAGTGGGCATTCTATGTTGGATGTCTTGTCTATTTCTGTGTTTGGCCTGATATGGTTCTCAATCAGGGGCAGGTGTTAGTCATTGTCTCTGATTGGGAACCATATTTAGGTAGCCTGGGTTTCACTGTGTGTTTGTGGGTGATTGTTCCTGTCTCTGTGTTTTGCACCAGATAGGGCTGTTTAGGTTTTCGCACGTTTGTTATTTTGTTAGTTTATCGTGTATAGTTTCTTTATCATAATAAAATGAATAACAACCACGCTGCATTTTGGTCCGCTCCTCCTTCTACAGACGAAAACCGTGACAGAATCACCCACCACAACAGGACCAAGCGGCGTGGTAACAGGCAAAAGCAACAGCAGGAGCAACAAAAGAAGGAATGTACATGGGAGGACGAATTAGACGGAGAAGGACCCTGGGCTCAGCATGGAGAATATCGCCGCCCCAAGGAAGAACTGGAGGCGGGGAAAGCGGAGAGGCGCCGGTATGAGGAGGCAGCACGGCGAAGCGGATGGAAGCCCGAGAGTCAGCCCCAAAAATGTATGGGGGGGGGGGGCTCAGGGAGAGTGTGGCAGAGTCAGGAGTCAGACCTGAGCCCAATCTCCCTGTTTATCGGAGCCAAGGAGGAGACCAGAACCAGAGCCGGTGTTGGAGGTGAGCGAAACAGAGACTGTGAAGGAGTTAATGGGGAAATTGGAGGAGAGAGTAATGAGGGAGTTGCTATGTTGGTGCTTTAAGTATGGAATTCGCCCGACGGAGCGTGTCGGGGATTTGATGGCACCTGGGTCAGCGCTCCATACTCGTCCTGAGGTGCGTGTTAGTCGGCTGGTGAAGTTGGTGCCAGCCTCACGCACCAGGCCTCCTGTGCACCTCCCAAGCCTTGCATGTCCTGTGCCAGCACTGCTCTCAAGATCTCCAGTACGCCTTCACGGTCGAGTCCATCCTGTGCCACCTCCACACACCAGCCCTCTGATGGCAGCTCCCCGCACCAGGCTTCCTGTGCGTGTCCTCGGCCCAGTACCACCAGTGCAAGCACCACGCATCAGGCCTACAGTGCGCATCGCCTCTCCAGCGCTGCCGGAGCCTTTCTCCTCTCCTGCTCTGCCGGAGTCTCCCGCCTGTTCAGCGCTGCCCGAGCCTTTCTCCCCTCCTGCGCTGCCGGAGTCTCCCGCCTGTTCAGCGCAGCCAGAGCCTTCCTCTTCTACAGCGCTGACAGAGTCTCCTGCTTGTTCAGCGCAGCCAGAGCCTTCCTCCTCTCCTGCGCTGCTGGAGTCTCCCACCTGTTTAGCGCTGCCAGAGCCTTCCGCCTCTACAGCGTTGCCAGAGTCTCCTGCCTGTTTAGTGCAGCCAGAGCTGCCAGTCTGCATGGAGCAGCCAGAGCTGCCAGCCTGCATGGAGCAGCCAGAGCTGCCAGCCTGCATGGAGCAGCCAGAGCTGTCAGTCTGCATGGAGCAGCCAGAGCTGTCAGTCTTCATGGAACAGCCAGAGATGCCAGTCTGCATGGAGCTGCCAGTCTGCATGGAGCTGCCAGTCTGCATGGAGCTGCCAGTCTGCAAGGAGCTCACAGTCTGCAAGGAGCTGCCAGTCTGCAAGGAGCTGCCAGAGCTGCCAGTCTGCATGGAGCAACCAGAGCTGCCAGTCTGCAAGAAGCCGCCAGAGCTACCAATCTGCATGGAGCATCTGCATGGAGTCGCCAGTCAGCCAGGATCCGCCAGTCAGCCAGACTCTTCCAGATCTGCCAGTCAACCAGACTCTTCCAGATCTGCCAGTCAACCAGACTCTTCCAGATCTGCCAGTCAACCCGACTCTTCCAGATCTGCCAGTCAACCAGACTCTTCCAGATCTGCCAGTCAACCAGACTCTTCCAGATCTGCCAGTCAACCAGACTCTTCCAGATCTCCCAGTCAGCCAGACTCTTCCAGATCTGCCAGTCAACCAGACTCTTAGAGATCTGCCAGTCAACCAGATTCCTCCAGATCTGCCAGTCAACCAGACTCTTCCAGATCTGCCAGTCAGCCAGACTCTTCCAGATCTGCCAGTCAGCCAGATGCTTCCAGATCTGCCAGTCAACTAGACTCTTCCAGATCTGCCAGTCAACCAGACTCTTCCAGATCTGCCAGTCAACCAGACTCTTCCAGATCCACCAGTCAGCCAGGATCTGCCGGAACCGTCAGTCTGCCAGACTCTTCCAGATCCGCCAGTCAGCCAGCTTCCAGATCCAGTCAGCCAGATTCTTCCAGATCCGCCAGTCAGCCAGGATCTGCCAGAGCCTTCCTCCTCTCTCCCGCCTGTCCGGCGCGCTGCTGCCGGAGTCTGCCGGGTTCTCCCGAGCCCCTCTGTCCCGAGCTGCCCCTCTGTCCCGAGCTGCCCCTCTGTCCCGTGTTGTTAAGTAGGATTGCCGTGGCTGGGAGGTCACGGAAGTGGACAAGGTGGGGGAAGACTGCGGTGAAGTGGGGGCCACGTCCAGCACCAGAGCCGCAACCGCGGACAGATGCCCACCCAGACCCTCCCCGATAGGTTCAGGTTTTGCGGCCTGAGTCCGCACCTTGGGGGGGGGTACTGTCACGCCCTGGCCATAGTTTACTTTGTATGTTTCTATGTTTTGGTTGGTCAGAGTGTGATCTGAGTGGGCATTCTATGTTGGATGTCTTGTTTGTCTATTTCTGTGATTGGCCTGATATGGTTCTCAATCAGGGGCAGGTGTTAGTTATTGTCTCTGATTGGGAACCGTATTTAGGAAGCCTGGGTTTCACTGTGTGTTTGTGGGTGATTGTTCCTGTCTCTGTGTTTTGCACCAGATAGGGCTGTTTAGGTAATAACAACCACACTGCATTTTGGTCCGCTCCTCCTTCTACAGACGAAAGCCATGACAATAACTCTGATGTGTAGACTTTCCACTGTAGTGTTTATGTCATCTTATCATTGATGAGAATGTCTCAGATGACAACCGAACTGACAGCATATTCATTAAGTTCCACTGCATATGTTCAATTGATCGGATTACCAGAATATGGTTCATTCCCCCCCACATTCTGACGTTCCCAGAATCTCTATGTTAACCAAGGGTTTTGCAAATGTAACCTCAGTAGGGTAGAGAGAGGAAAAGGGTGGAGGAGGTATTTATGCCTGTCATAAACCAACCCCCCAGGCCAACGTCATGACACCACCAACTTACTACCCTGAGACCAGGCTGAGGATAGTCCCCACACCACTAGAGGGATATCAACAGACCACCAACTTACTACCCTGAGACAAGGCTGAGTATAGCCCACGAAGATCTCGTTGGGGGCACCAACCTGGACAGGAAGATCACGTTAGTGACTCAACCCTCTCAAGTGACGCACCCCTCCTAGGGACGGCATGGAAGAGCACCAGTAAGCCAGTGACTCAGCCCCTGTAATAGGGTTAGAGGCAGAGAATCCCAGTGGAGAGAGGGGAACCCGCCAGGCTGAGACAACAAGGACGGTTCGTCACTCCAGTACCTTTTCGTTCACCATCACACCCCTGGGCCAGACTACACTCAATCATAGGACCCACTGAAGAGATGAGTCTTCAGTAATGACTTAAGGTTGAGACCGAGTCTGAGTCTCTCACATGGATATGCAGACCATTCCATAAAAATTGAGCTCTATAGGAGAAAGCCCTGCCTCCAGCTGTTTGCTTCAAAGTTCTAGGGACAATTAGGACACCTGCATCTTGCGACTGTAGCGTAGGTATGTTCGGCAAGACCAAATCGGAGACGTCCTTGGGTAGGTGGAGGGAGTCTGGAAGGGCATCTAGGAATCTTTGGGTTGTCTGTGAATTTATAGCATGGCTTTTGATGATCCTTGGTTGAGGTCTGAGCAGATTATTTGTTGCGATTGCAAACGTAATAAAATGGTGGTCCGATCGTCCAGGATTATGAGGAAAAACATTTATTCCAGGGGACAAAACTAGGTCCAGAATATGACTGTGGCAGTGAGCAGGTCCGGAGACATATTGGACAAAACCCACTGAGTCGATGATGGCTCCGAAAGCCTTTTGGAGTTGGTCTGTGGACTTTTCCATGTGAATATTAAAGTCACCAAAGATTAGAATATTATCTGCCATGACTACAAGGTCTGATAGGAATTCAGGGAACTCAATGAGGAACGCTGTATGTGGCCCAGGAGGCATGTAAACAGTAGCTATAAAAAGTGATTGAGTAGGCTGCATAGATTTCATGACTAGAAGTTCAAAGGACAAAAACACAGTGATTTCATTTTTTGTAAATTGAAAATTGCTGTCGTAAATGTTTAGGGTTTAGGGGTTTGGGAAAACAGGGTTTTGCATGGGAATCCTTTAGGCTACATTAGGATTAATTAATCAATATATTTTTCACAGCTGCAATCCTCTGATGTCAATGAATATCAAACGCATTACTCTTGACCATGTGATGTAGGAAGACACACACACACACACACACACACACACACACACACACACACACACACACACACACACACACACACACACACACACACACACACACACACACACACACACACACACACAACACGCACGCACGCACACACACACACAGGGTGAGAGAAAGGAAGAGAGTGACACAGGGGGCAGTATAATGTTAGGAACTATAGCTTTCCCTTGTGTTTGAGTAATGTTTTAATTGCATAGCCTATGTATACAATACTTCAGTCTTTCTAGTCAGACTGGTGCAACGAGTTTGTACTGCTTGTTGTTGCTGCAGTCTCGGGATGCTTTGGTAAGCTGTGTGCTCACTGTGCTGCATAGAACCATGATGAAACAACCATTGACAGGAAACAAGGAATGGCAGACATGATGTAGGCCCAAATGTAGTAAGTGTGTGTGTGTGTGGGAGGGGGGCATGAGTAAAACAAAAACAAGGACAATTCACGGTCCCCACAAGGGAAAAGGCTGTTTTAGTTTTAGGGTTACAATTAGAGTTAGGTTTGGGTTGAAGTTTAGGGAGAATAGGACTTTGAATGGGACTAAATTGTTTGGTCCCACAATGAGAGTAAAATAAACATGTTTGTGTTAATTATTCCTTAAAACTGTATTTGATAATGAATTTCTTTAAGTGCTATGATTTCCTGGTGACTCTCATGGGTAAATTAGTGTTGCCAATTAATTAAAGTGAGTCTTGGATCAGTGTGATCCATTAACTTAATTAATTAATACCTGCCATTGAACAAGATTATTCCTGTCCAACTAACTGCTAGTCTGCCGCAGAGTCCACTCTGTCCCGAAATGAGATCTCAGTCTTTATCGCTGACATGGCGGCACAGACATATTCTATCCTAATTTCTATCCAAACTGTGTGCGCGGTGATGGCGCGCTAAGGCGCAGAGTGGTGTACATGGATGTGCGTTCGTTGTTGGAAGTGACAAAGGTGTGTGTGTCTATGTTGGAGCTGCCTGAGAGGAGAGGCCATTTTGTACAGCGAGGCAGGCAGGCAGGCAAGGCGTCTGTACATGTCTGTCTGTGTATTTTCACGTCAGTTTAACAGGAAGTGTGCCATTGTGCGTATGAGAGCGAACATTTCAGTGTTGGAGGGGCGCGAGCTAGCTGAGCAGTAGTAACAACACCCAAACCGATTTCTTCACTTTCCTGAGCGTTCACTGTCCTTTCTACACTGTTCCTCTGTGCAATGGATGGGTATGTTGATTTTTTCTTTACAGTAATTGCCAGTTACACAAAAGCATGTAACATTTTTGCAGGAAACCTCGCACTGTTTAATGTGTAGTGGAATTATAGTCACGGGTAGAACATGTAGAGATTTGCACGGGGGGGAGGGGACAAACAAGCCCCCTCGCAGCCTAAACCTAACCTTCTTTTAAGTGTTCACATAGATTTATTGGTCATATTCTATTCAATTAGGGACTTCACGTCACTGAAAAAAAACTATAGATTAGAGAGGTCATCATATTTATGTGTCTATGCGCATGGACGTTTGCTGGTTCATTATCTAGAGAGAGTTGACTTAATAAAGTCATAGAAAATAGCCCGTTTTCCTTCAATTGTTGAGCTAGTTGCCTACGCTTTTTCTATTGTCCCTACTCTCGCATGATATGTGTCATTACTGTAAGTAATACAGTATCGCCACACATGGACAGTAAAAGTAACAAATCAAGACATTGATTAAGATATGCTGCCATTTTAAGATATGCAAGGGGCGTTTCTTTCTTCGCGAAAACAACAGAGGCTCTTGATACATAGACTACCTAAAGCATCATTTAGGGAATATGTACAACTAGTTACAACAGAACAGTCTTCAAGTAAAATGGTGTAATTTAAGCATAGATATACATGAAATCGGAGCTGTTTTAACAACGGAAAATGAGCTATTCTAAATCATTGTTTACTACTCGTGTGCGTGGGAAAATAACGGCATGTGGGCGGGGGGCTGGTCGATAGATTTATAAAATCTTCATCCTACAACATTTCTCTACAACATTTTCAGACAATTCTTTTCAGATACATATGCTCCATATGCTCAATTATCCAACAGGTGTATCGGCGTGGGGCTGCACACATTAACACAGATATACATGTTATAACTTAGTAATAACATGTAATAAAACCGTCATAACCTATGACGCGTTTTTTGTATCCTATTTTTGCCTATAAACTAACTTGCAATTGGTGACCATAATTGTGCAGTTTGGTTCGCCAATTTGTATAATTTCTATCTATGCCAACTCTCAACTTCGAATGATCTGCCACGCTGTCTGCCTTGCCTTCTCTTCCCGAAACAAAAGACTGTCGCTTAACTGTTGACCGCTCGGTCCTCTCTCCATTTCTTATTCATGTAACCAATACAATGCAACAATGTAACGACGTGGAAGTGGATCATCAGTCAAATCACTTACACGAGTTAGTTAGTTGGGGCCTCGTGTAGGATATGGATATACAAGTAGCTTTAAATGTCGTGGATGGTTCCAATGTGCAGTGAGCTGATTGTGTTGTGAGCTTCTCCAGTGGGGATTTCCGTGATTGTACATCACACATCTCTACGGCAACTATCAGTGATACGGCAGGCTATTGTTTTGGCGTGTGAGCTGTTTGCCACATCATCCCGTATTGATGTGAACCAAACACAACAGCTGTCTTATTGTTGATGAATGCGTGTCATCATAACACCAACCAGGTTTCCATCGAACCTTTTTATGTAGTAAAGTAGGTCTACATGTCGGATAAAACATGTCACGACAGGCCTGATGGAAACAGAACATTTTGTCGGTAAACTTTTAACATTTTGAAAAAACGAAATACGATAGACAAGGTGGGATCTTTTTGTGTCGGTAAAGTCAATTATGCAAGAAATATCGATGGGAACGTTTTTAATACGCGAATATTGATATAATAACCAACATAGGACATGTTGTTTGGTCCTCACACTCATACTCGTCGGGAAAGCATGCAGTTTATTAGGCTACAGATGAAATAAGTTATGAACTTCACAGGGTGGTGAAAGTGCAAGATGATGAGCTTGATGCTGCTTTCCAATAAATATCGAGGGTTTCATTCTGGTGACATGATCATCGATGCTTGGTTGCCTGTTTGACAAATAAAAATATATTTTTTGTCCATTACAATCTCACCATGTATGTTTGGTTAGAGGACACATGCAAAGGCACACTCACTATATAACTACCTCTTTTTGGTGAGAAAACAATCAGTAAATTAGAAAATGCGATGGAAACCCATTTAACTTGTATTTTTTATTCAGTTCATGGGAATTTTACCTCAACATACAGTTGAAGTCGGAAGTTTACATACACCTTAGCCAAATAAATTTAAATTAAGTTTTTCACAATTCCTGACATTTAATCAGAGTAAAAATTCCCCGTCTTAGGTCAGTAAGGATCACCACTTTATTTTAAGGACGTGAATTGTCAGGATGATAGTAGAGAGAATTATTTATTTCAGCTTTTATTTCTTTCATCACATTCCCAGTGGGTCAGAAGTTTACATACACTCAATTAGTATTTGGTAGCATTGCCTTTAAACTGTTTAACTTGGGTCAAATGTTTTGGGTAGCCTTCCACGAGCTAACCACAATATTTTGGGTGCATTTTGGCCCATTCCTCCTGTCAGAGCTGGTGTAACTGAGTCAGGTTTGTAGGCCTCCTTTTTATTTATTTTTTTAAAATTTTTTATTTCACCTTTATTTAACCAGGTAGGCTAGTTGAGAACAAGTTCTCATTTGCAACTGAGACCTGGCCAAGATAAAGTTTAGCAGTGTGAGCAGACAACACAGAGTTACACATGGAGTAAACAATTAACAAGTCAATAACACAGTACAAAAAAGGCGAGTCTATATACATTGTGTGCTTGCACATGCTTTGTCAGTTCTGCCCAGAAATTTTCTATAGGATTGGGGTCAGGGCTTTGTGATGGCCACTCCAATACCTTGACTTTGTTGTCCTTAAGCCATTTTGCCTCAACTTTGGAAGAATGCTTGGGGTCATTGTCCATTTGGAAGACCCATTTGCGACCAAGCTTTAACTTCCTGACTGATGTCTTGAGATGTTGTTTCAATATATCAACATAATTTTACTACCTCATGATGCCATCTATTTTGTGAAGTGCACCAGTCCCTCCTGCAGCAAAGCACCCCCACAACATGATGCTGCCACCCCTGTGCTTCATGGTTGGAATGGTGTTCTTCGGCTTGCAAGCCTCCCCATTTTTCCTCCAAACATAATGATGGTCATTATGGCCAAACAGTTCTATTTTTGTTTCATCAGACCAGAGGACATTTCTCCAAAAAGTATGATCTTTGTCCCCATGTGCAGTTGCAAACCATAGTCTGTCTTTTTTAAGGCGGTTTTGGAGCAGTGGCTTCTTCCTTGTTGAGAGGCCTTTCAGGTTATGTTGATATAGGACTCGTTTTACTGTGGATATAGATACTTTTGTGCCTGTTTCCTCCAGAATCGTCACAAGGTCCTTTGCTGTTGTTCTGGTATTGATTTGCACTTTTCGCACCAAAGTACGTTCATCTCTAGGAGAAAGAACGCATCTCTTTCCTGAGCGGTATGACGGCTGCGTGGTCCCATGGTGTTTATTCTTGCATGCTATTGTTTGTACAGATGAACGTGGTACCTTCAGGCATTTGAAAATTGTTCCCAAGGAAGAACCAGACCTGTGGAGGTCTACAATATTTTTCTGAGGTACATCCACATCATTGACTCAAATGATGTCAATTAGCCTATCAGAAGCTTCTAAAGCCATGACATCATTTTCAGACATTTTCCAAGCTGTTTAAAGGCACAGTCAACTTAGTGTATGCAAACTTCTGACCCACTGGAATGGTGATACAGTGAATTATAAGTTAAATAATCTGTCTGTGTTACGGTTTTCTTGTGTCGAAGGAGAGGAGGACCAAAACACAGCATGGTTATCTTGATACATCTTTATTTAACCAGGCAAGTCAGTTAAGAACAAATTCTTATTTTCAATGACGGCCTAGGAACAGTGGGTTAACTGCCTTTTCAGGGGCAGAACGACAGATTTGTACCTTGTCAGCTCGGGGATTTGAACTTGCAACCTTTCGGTTACTAGTCCAACACTCTAACCACTAGGCTACCCTGCCACCCTAAGATTTTTCCTAATAATGATGAACAATACAAAAACATAACGTGAAAACCTGAAACAGCCCTATCTGGTAAACACAGAGACAGGAACAATCACCCACAAAACACTCAAAGAATATGGCTGCCTAAATATGGTTCCCAATCAGAGACAACGATAATCACCTGCCTCTGATTGAGAACCACTCCAGGCAACCATAGACTTTTCTAGACAACCCCACTAACCACAATCACATAACCTACAAAAAAACCCTAGACAAAACACACCACATAAATAACCCATGTCACACCCTGGCCTGACCAAAATAATAACGAAACACAAAATACTAAGACCAGGGCGTGACAGTCTGTAAACAATTGTTGGAAAAATTCCTTGTGTCATGCAAAAAGTAGATGTCCTAACCGACTTGCCACAACTGTAGTTTGTTAACAAGACCTTTGTGGAGTGGTTGAAAAACAAGTTTTAATGCCTCCAACCTAAGTGTATATAATCTTCTGACTTCAACTGTATATATGTGCACCAGGCTACGTCATCCACAACAGGTCAATTTGATGGAAACTTGTGGGAAAATGCCCATATTGTTTTTATGTGGATTATAGACTATTCGCATGGAAATCTGTTGTATGTAAACCTAGCTACAGTGATAACACATAAATGAATCAAGAAGTTGTTTATGACATGGGGAAATAGGCCTAAGTGATATGCGTGTTTGATGAACACACTGTCAATGGTAGGCGTTTAACCCAACATTTTTGCACAATGGTGAAAAAGTACTAAATTGTCATACTTGAGTAAAAGTAAAGATACCTTAATAGAAAATAGCTCAAGTAAAAAGGAATGTCACAGAGTAAAATACTACTTGAGTAAAAGTCTAAAATAATCTGGTTTTAAGCGTACTTATGTACAGCGGTGGAAAAAGTACTCAATTGTCATACTTGAGTAAAAGTAAATGCTGTACATACATCAAATTCCTTGTATTAACGAACATGACGGCACAATTTTCTTGTTTTGTTAATTTACGGACCGTCAGAGGCACACTCCAACACTTGGACATTATTTACAGATAGCCAGGGGCACACTCCAACACTTGGACATCATTTACAGATAGCCAGGGGGACACTCCAACACTTGGACATCATTTACAGATAGCCAGGGGACACTCCAACACTTGGACATCATTTACAGATAGCCAGGGGCACACTCCAACACTCAGACATCATTACAGATAGCCAGGGGGACACTCCAACACTCAGACATCATTACAGATAGCCAGGGGCACACTCCAACACTTGGACATCATTTACAGATAGCCAGGGGCACACTCCAACACTCCGACATCATTACAGATAGCCAGGGGGACACTCCAACACTTGGACATCATTTACAGATAGCCAGGGGCACACTCCAACACTTGGACATCATTTACAGATAGCCAGGGGAACACTCCAACACTCAGACATCATTTACAGATAACCAGGGGAACACTCCAACACTTGGACATCATTTACAGATAGCCAGGGGGACACTCCAACACTTGGACATCATTTACAGATAGCAGGGGCACACTCCAACACTCCGACATCATTACAGATAGCCAGGGGCACACTCCAACACTTGGACATCATTTACAGATAGCAGGGGCACACTCCAACACTTGGACATCATTTACAGATAGCAGGGGCACACTCCAACACTCAGACATCATTTACAGATAGCAGGGGCACACTCCAACACTCAGACATCATTTACAGATAGCAGGGGAACACTCCAACACTCAGACATCATTTACAAACGCAATATTTGTGTACATACTTTCTTTAGCAGTGTAGTGGAGTAAAAGTAAAAGTTGTCAAAAATATAAATTGTAAAGTACAGATGCAGACAAAAACGACTTAAGTAGTACTTTAAAGTATTTTCTACCACTGCATTGCACCAAATGTTGAACCATGCATGAATGATGACACTAGTTTTTGTTCAGTTTCCTTTCTTATTTATTAAAACTTTTAGCTTTAGTTTGAGTAATTAGGAATTATAAATGGTCTACTCCGTGTTTCCTTCACACAACCTACAGCAATGCTGATAAGAACGAAGTAGTTGTCACTGTCCAACGGACCTGTTGCAATAGCAAGGTCTGTCCAACGGACCTGTTGCAATAGCAAGGTCTGTCCAACGGACCTGTTGCAATAGCAAGGTCTGTCCAATGGACCTGTTGCAATAGCAAGGCCTGTCCAATGGACCTGTTGCAATAGCAAGGCCTGTCCAACGGACCTGTTGCAATAGCAAGGCCTGTCCAATGGACCTGTTGCAATAGCAAGGCCTGTCCAATGGACCTGTTGCAATAGCAAGGCCTGTCCAATGGACCTGGTTGCAATAGCAAGGCCTGTCCAATGGACCTGTTGCAATAGCAAGGCCTGTCCAATGGACCTGTTGCAATAGCAAGGCCTGTCCAATGGACCTGTTGCAATAGCAAGGCCTGTCCAATGGACCTGTTGCAATAGCAAGGCCTGTCCAATGGACCTGTTGCAATAGAGCAGGTTTATTGCTATCAGGTATCGCTTTTGACAAACTGTTTTCGTAGTCATCCACCCTACACACTAGACCCTACTCACGAGTCCCTACACACTAGACCCTACACACTAGACCCTAGAAACTCACGAGACCCTACACACTAGACCATACACACTAGACACACTAGACCCACACTAGACCCTAGACCCTACTCACGAGTCCCTACACACTAGACCCTACACACTAGACCCTACACACGAGTCCCTACACACTAGACCCTACACACTAGACCCTACACACTAGACCCTACACACTAGACCCTACACACTAGACCCTACACACTAGACCTACACACTAGACCCTACACACTAGACCCTACACACTAGACCCTACACACTAGTCCCTACACACTAGACCCTACACACTAGACCTACACACTAGACCCTACACACTAGTCCATACACACTAGACCCTACACACTAGACCCTACACACTGGACCCTACACACTAGACCCTACACACTAGACCCTACACACTAGACCCTACACACTAGACCCTACACACTAGACCCTACACACTAGACCCTACACACTAGACCTTATGAAACTAGACCCTACACACTAGTCCATACACACTAGACCCTCACACTAGACCCTACACACTGGACCCTACACACTAGACCCTACACACTAGACCCTACACACTAGACCCTACACACTAGACCCTACACACTAGTCCACTAGACCCTACACACTAGACCCTACTAGACCCACACAGACCCTACACACTAGACCCTACACACTAGTGAAACTAGACCCTACACACTAGACCCTACACACTAGACCCTACACACTATGACCCTACACACTAGACCCTACACACTAGTCCCTACACACTAGACCCTACACACTAGACCCTACACACTAGACCCTACACACTAGACCCTACACACTAGACCCTACACACTGGACCCTACACACTAGACCCTACACACTAGACCCTACACACTAGTCCCTACACACTAGACTACACACTAGACCCTACACACTAGTCCCTACACACACACACTAGACCCTACACACTAGACCCTACACACTAGACCCTACACACACTAGACCCTACACACTACCCTACACACTAGACCCTACACACTACCCTACACACTAGACACTAGACCCTACACACTAGACCCTACACACTAGACCCTACACACTAGACCTTATACACACTAGACCCTACACACTGAACCCTACACACTAGACCCTACACACTAGACCCTACCCTACACACTAGACCCTACACACTGACCCTACACACTAGACCCTACACACTAGACCCTACACACTAGTCCCTACACACTAGACTACACACTAGACCCTACACACTAGTCCCTACACACTAGACCTTAGATGACACACTAGACCCTACACACTGGACCCTACACACTAGACCCTACACTAGACCCTACACACTGGACCCTACACACTAGACCCTACACACTAGACCCTACACACACCCTACACACTAGACCCTACACACTGAACCCTACACACTAGACCCTACACACTAGACCCTACACACTAGACCCTACACACTAGACCCTACCCACACTAGACCCACTACACACTACACAGACCTTACACACTAGACCCTACACACTAGACCCTACACACTAGACCCTACACACTAGACCCTACACACTAGACCTACACACTAGACCCTACCCTACACACTAGACCCTACACACTAGACCCTACACACTAGACCCTACACACTAGAACCCTACACACTAGACCCTACACACTAGACCCTACACCCTACACACTACACCCTACACACTAGACCCTACACACTGAACCCTACACACTAGACCCTACACACTAGACCTTACACCCTACACACTAGACCCTACACACTAGACCCTACACACTAAACCCTACACACTAGACCCTACACACTAGTCCCTACACACTAAACCCTACACACTAGACCCTACACACTAGACCCTACACACTAGACCCTACACACTAGACCCTACACACTGAACCCTACACACTAGACCCTACACACTAGTCCCTACACACTAAACCCTACACACTAGACCCTACACAAACCCTACACACACCCTACACAGACACTGAACCCTACACACTAAACCCTACACACTAGTCCCTACACACTAAACCCTACACACTAGACCTGTTATGTGGCATAGGCCTATATACATTTATGATTATTAATTAATTTAATGTATTTTATTCTCTGTTTGGATAACAATGTACAAATCCCCAAATTGAGGTAGTTATTCTGAATGTCCTGTCCAAAATAAACATGATCTAAGATGCTATACAACACCATGTGATGTGGATGTCAAATATACTAACTGTCTCCACTTAAACCTGTAAGACTAGCTACCTTCCTTGTAGCCGCTGTACAGTATTTTCTCATAGAATCATCAACACCTGCCTTTCTTTCCTGGGATGGTGAGAAGATATGCAGTGGTGATTGGAACAGCGTCTTTAAATTCAGAACTGTTGGCTGAAGACGGAATTAGAATAAACACAAATGTAACATCCGGTTTCCTGGGTTCTGTCCGTGGAGTGAACCTGCTCTATGTGTGTTTTGCAGTATGTTAAATGGTAAATGCATATAAACTCAGCAACAAAAAAACAAACGTCCTCTCTCTGTCAACTGCGTTTATTTTCAGCAAACTTAGTAACACGTGTAAATATTTGTATGAACATAACAAGATTCAACAACTGAGACATAAACTGAACAAGTTCCACAGACATGTGACTAACAGAAATGGAATAATGTGTCCCTGAACAAAGGGGGATCAAAATCAAAAGTAACAGTCAGTATCTGGTGTGGCCACCAGCTGCATTAAGTACTGCAGTGCATCTCCTCCTTATGGACTGCATCATATTGCCAGTTCTTGCAGTGAGATGTTACCCCACTCTTCCACCAAGGCACCTGCAAGTTCCCAGACATTTCTGGGGGGAATGGCCCTAGCCCTCACCCTCCAATCCAACAGGTCCCAGACGTGCTCAATGGGATTGAGATCCGGGCTCTTCGCTGGCCACGGCAGAACACTGACATTCCTGTGTTGCAAGAAATCATACATAGAATGAGCAGTATGGCTGGTGGCATTGTCATGCTGGAGGGTCATGTCAGGATGAGCCTGCAGGAATGGTCCCATATGAGGGAGGAGGATGTCTTCGCTGTAACGCACATCGTTGAGATTTCCTGCAATGACAACAAGCTCAGTCCGATGATGCTGTGGACACACCGCCCCAGACCATGACGGACCCTCCACCTCCAAATCGATCCTACTCCAGAGAACAGGCCTCAATGTAACGCTCATTCCTTCGATGATAAACGCGAATCCAACCATCACCCCTGGTGAGACAAAACCGCGACTCGTCAGTGAAGAGCACTTTTTGCCTGTCCTGTCTGGTCCAGCGACGGTGGGTTTGTGGCCATAGGCGACGTTGTTGCCGGTGATGTCTGGTGAGGACCTGCCTTACAACAGGCCTACAAGCCCTCAGTCCAGCCTCTCTCAGCCTATTGTGGACAGTCTGAGCACTGATGGAGGGATTGTGCGTTCCTGGTGGAACCCGGGCAGTTGTTGTTGCCATCCTGTACCTGTCCCGCAGGTGTGATGTTCGGATGTACCGATCCTGTGCAGGTGTTGTTACACGTGGTCTGCCACTGCGAGGACGATCAGCTGTCCGCCCTGTCTCCCTGTAGCGCTGTCTTAGGCGTCTCACAGTACGGACATTGCAATTTATTTCCCTGGCCACATCTGCAGTCCTCATGCCTCCTTGCAGCATGCCAAAGGCAAGTTCATGCAGATGAGCAGGGACCCTGGACATCTTTCTTTTGGTGTTTTTCAGAGTCAGTAGAAAGGCCTCTTTAGTGTCCTAAGTTTTCATAACTGTGACCTTAATTGCCTACCGTCTGTAAGCTGTTTGTGTCTTAACAACCGTTCCACAGGTACATGTTCATTAATTGTTTATGGTTCATTGAACAAGCATGGGAAACAGTGTTTAAACTCTTTACAATGAAGATCTGTGAAGTTATTTGGGTTTTTAATAATTATCTTTCAAAGACAGGGTCCTGAAAAAGGGCTTTTCTTTTTTTGCTGCGTTTATATAGGAAATGCTGTGCCATTTGGTATGCAAATAGACTTGATTAGGGCCTGACATAGGCCCTACAAATATCAGGCCCTATATCAGGCCCTATATCAGTCCTTACATATGAGCCAGACCGGTATGGCCCAGTCACAGGCCTGCATGTTTGTTGGGCCTGTAGAGACAGGAAATTGCTGTGACTGTTTCCTGGTCTGTTTCTGTCTTCCTGGTTGGGTCAGGCAGGAAAGAGAGATGGAATGTGTCTGTCTTCCTGGTTGGGCCAGGCAGGAAAGAGAGATGGAATGTGTCTGTCTCTTCCTGGTTGGGCCAGGCAGGAAAGAGAGATGGAATGTGTCTGTTGGTCTTCCTGGTTGGGCCAGGCAGGAAAGAGAGATGGAATGTGTCTGTCTCTTCCTGGTTGGGCCAGGCAGGAAAGAGAGATGGAATGTGTCTGTCTTCCTGGTTGGGCCAGGCAGGAAAGAGAGATGGAATGTGTCTGTCTCTTCCTGGTTGGGCCAGGCAGGAAAGAGAGATGGAATGTGTCTGTCTTCCTGGTTGGGCCAGGCAGGAAAGAGAGATGGAATGTGTCTGTCTTCCTGGTTGGGCCAGGCAGGAAAGAGAGATGGAATGTGTCTGTCTCTTCCTGGTTGGGCCAGGCAGGAAAGAGAGATGGAATGTGTCTGTCTTCCTGGTTGGGCCAGGCAGGAAAGAGAGATGGAATGTGTCTGTCTTCCTGGTTGGGCCAGGCAGGAAAGAGAGATGGAATGTGTCTGTCTCTTCCTGGTTGGGCCAGGCAGGAAAGAGAGATGGAATGTGTCTGTCTTCCTGGTTGGGCCAGGCAGGAAAGAGAGATGGAATGTGTCTGTCTTCCTGGTTGGGCCAGGCAGGAAAGAGAGATGGAATGTGTCTGTCTCTTCCTGGTTGGGCCAGGCAGGAAAGAGAGATGGAATGTGTCTGTCTGATGAAGTGAGTGTGGTGCTGCTTTTACTTTCCTGCTCAGTGACATTGTTCCTGTAGGTGAATACCTCTCAGACTCAACACAAACACGAGACTAAAAAGGGTCAATCAACTAGAGGTCGACCGATTATGATTTTTCAACGCCGATACCGATTATTGGAGGACCAAAAAAGACGATACCGATTAATCAACCGTTTAAAAAAAATGTATTTGTAATAATGATGATTACAACAATACTGAATGAACACTTGTTTTAACTTAATATAATACATCAATAAAATCAATTTAGCCTCAAATAAATAATGAAACATGTTCAATTTGGTTTAAATAATGCAAAAACAAAGTGTTGGAGAAGAAAGTAAGAGTGCAATATGTGCTATGTAAGAAAGCCAACGTTTCAGTTCCTTGCTCAGAACATGAGAACAAATGAAAGCTGGTGGTTCTTTTTAACATGAGTCTTCAATATTCCCAGGTAATAAGTTTTAGGTTGTAGTTATTATAGGAATTATAGGACTATTTCCCTCTATACCATTTGTATTTCATTAACATTTGACTATTGGATGTTCTTATAGGCACTTTAGTATTGCCAGTGTAACAGTATAGCTTCCTTCCCTCTCCTCACTCCTCCCTGGGCTCGAACCAGGAACACAATGACAACAGCCACCCTCGAAGCAGCGTTACCCATGCAGAGCAAGGGGAACAACTACTCCAAGTCTCAGAGCGAGTGACGTTTGAAACGCTATTAGCGCTCACCCCACTAACTAGCTAGGCATTTCACTTCGGTTACACCAGCCTCATCTCGGGAGTTGATAGGCTTGAAGTCATAAACAGTGCAATGCTTGACGCACAACGAAGAGCTGCTGGCAAAATGCACGAAAGTGCTGTTTGAATGAATGTTTACGTGCCTGCTTCTGCCTACCACCGCTCAGTCAGATACTTGTATGCTTGTAAGATCAGTCAGATTATATGCAACGCAGGACACGCTAGATAAACTAGTAATATCATCAACCATGTGTAGTTAACTAGTGATTATGATTGATTGATTGTTTTTTATAAGATAAGTTTAATGTTTCACATCCGTTACACTAGCTAGCAACTTACCTTGGCTTACTGCATTCAGGTAACAGGCAGTCTCCTCGTGGAGTGCAATGAGAGGCAGGTGTTTAGAGCGTTGGACTAGTTAACTATAAGGTTGCAAGATTGAATCCCCCGAGCTGACAAGGTAAACATCTGTCGTTCTGCCCCTGAACAGGCAGTTAACCCACTGGTCCTAGGCCGTCATTGAAAATAAGAATGTGTTCTTAACTGACTTGCCTCGTTAAATAAACATAAAGGTGTAAAAAAAAATTGGTGTCCAAAAATACCGATTTCCGATTGTTATGAAAACTTGAAATCGGTACTAATTAATCGGCCATTCCGATTAATCAGTTGACCTTTACAATCAACATTACTCAACACAAAATTGTCAACCGAACAACATTATCAGAAAATGAACATCTTTCTTCTGCCAATCTTTAAACCTTTGTCATAGTGTTGGGGAAGATTGATGCTGCAGTGGCTGCTTTCTATACTGATGACTGAACGGTCGGTCAACATCACAAAGATATTTTCAATGGAGATATAATTAAATACAGAACAATTCTGCAAGGAATTGGTGTGTCTTTGTTTTCTTTTAAAAAAGGAAGAGAGAAAATGTCAATGTTTTTAGTCATTTCCCTATTTTGTTGGCAGCCAAAGACACCTGAAAGGTTTAAGGTTTTCTTTTTTTGACTGTCAGAACTGCATGTCTCTGGGGCAACACATAAACAACACCATAGGCTATATAGGCATCACCATATGTACGGTGACAAACTGTGTTAGAATAGATTTTCTCTATAAAACAATGTTGACTGTGTGACAGAAGAATGTAGCTTTGGCATTTCGCTACTGTGCTCCTAGCATATTGTCAGTTTGGCCGTGTCAAAAGTAGTTCACTATAGAGGGAATAGGGTGCCATTTGGACCACAGCCTGAGACATGACTGACTGGACTGACAGAGCAGCTGAACTACAGGGAACAGCCGAGACATGAGACTGGACTGAGCTGAACTACAGGGAACACAACCTGAGACTGACACTGGACTGACAGAGCAGCTGAACTACAGGGAACACAGCCTGAGACATGACTGACTGGACTGACAGAGCAGCTGAACTACAGAGCAGGAACACAACCTGAGACATGACTGACTGGACTGACAGAGCAGCTGAACTACAGGGAACACAACCTGAGACATGACTGACTGGACTGACAGAGCAGCTGAACTACAGGGAACACAGCCTGAGACATGACTGACTGGACTGACAGAGCAGCTGAACTACAGGGAACACAGCCTGAGACATGACTGACTGGACTGACAGAGCAGCTGAACTACAGGGAACACAACCTGAGACATGACTGACTGGACTGACAGAGCAGCTGAACTACAGGGAACACAGCCTGAGACATGACTGACTGGACTGACAGAGCAGCTGAACTACAGGGAACACAGCCGAGACATGACTGACTGGACTGACAGAGCAGCTGAACTACAGGGAACACAGCCTGAGATATATTTATTTTTAAATTTTTAATTGAACCTTTATTTAACTCGGCAAGTCAGTTCAGAACAAATTCTTATTTACAATGATGGCCTACCAAAAGGCAAAAGGCCTCCTATGGGGACGGGGGCTGGGATTAAAAATACAAAAAAATGTAATATAAATATAGGACAAAACACACATCACGAC
Organism: Oncorhynchus masou masou; assembly: GCF_036934945.1. Taxonomy (NCBI): domain Eukaryota; kingdom Metazoa; phylum Chordata; class Actinopteri; order Salmoniformes; family Salmonidae; genus Oncorhynchus; species Oncorhynchus masou. The sequence continues at coordinate 88,255,418 of NC_088239.1, forward strand.
AAGAGAGACGACACAACACTACGTAAAGAGAGACCCAAGGACAACAACATAGCATGGAAGCAACACATGCCAACACAGCATGGTAGCAACACAACATGACAACAACATGGTAGCAGAGCAGCTGAACGATAGGCGACTGGTTGACAGGGGAATGTTCTCTCTTGTCATTTTCTAGGGACTTTTTTTTCTCCTCACACTTTCTTTCTCGTGACCATGTCCTTTTGCCTTGGTTTGGTGGTTAATTCTGTGAAGAATGTCACGATCATATGACTATGAAATCCTGTAGTTTCTCTCTCTCTCTCTCTCTCTCTCTCTCCTTGTCATAGCAGCCAAGTTCTCAAGCTTTCTTTCCATGCTTTCAATCTACCTGGTCATGAACACACACACACACACACTGACTTATTTATCCTGTTTGGGATAGGGGTTAGCATTTTCACGTTTGGATGAAAAGCGTGCCCAGAGTAAACTGCCTGCTACTCAGGCCCAGAAGCTAATAGATGCATATTATTAGTATTATTGGATAGAAAACACTCTGAAGTTTCTAAAACTGAATGATGTCTGTGAACAGAACTCATATGGCAGGTGAAAACCTGAGAAAAGTCCAACCAGGAAGTGGGAAATCTGAGGTTTGTAGTTTTTCAACTCATTGGCTATGGAATATACAGTGTCTATGGGGTCAAATTGCACTTCCTAATGCTTCCACTAGATGTCAACAGTCTTTAGAACCTTGTTTGAGGCTTCTACTGTGAAGTGGGGGTGAATGAGAGCTGAATCACCCAGAGGCCTGCCAGAGTGCCATGAGCTGATCACGCGTGCATACGTGAGAGCGACCTGCGTTCCATTGCAACTCTAAAGACAAAGGAATTCTCCGGTTGGAACATTATTGAAGATTTATGTTAAAACATCCTAAAGATTGATTCTATACATCATTTGACATGTTTCTACGAACTGTAATATAACTTTTTGAACTTTTAGTCTGAACTTTCGCCTGGACCTGCCCGCACCTCCTGAGTTTGGATTTGTTTACTAAACCCGCTAACAAAATGAGGTATTTGGACATAAATTATGGACTTTATCGAACAAAACAAACATTTAATGTGGAACTGGGATTCCTGGGTGTGTGTTCTGATGAAGATCTTCAAAGGTAAGTGAATATTTATAATGCTATTTTTGACTTTTACTGACACCGCAACATGGCGGGTATCTGCATGGCTTGTTTTGGTCTCTGAGCGCTGTACTCAGATTATTGCATGGTTTGCTTTTTCCGAAATGTTTTTTTTTTAAATCTGACACAGCGGTTGCATTAAGAAGTAGTTTATCTATAATTCCATGCATCATAGTTGTATCTTTTATCAAAGTTTATAATGAGTATTTCTGTAAATTCATGTGGCTCTCTGCAAAATCACTGGATGTTTTCGAGGCACAACATTACTGACCATAACGCGCCAATGTAAACAGATTTTTGGATATAAATAGGAACTTTGTCGGACAAAACATACATGTGTTGTGTAACATAAAGTCCTATGAGTGCCATCTGATGAAGATCATCAAAGGTTAGTGTCACGAACGTCGTCAATGAAATGACCGGACCAAGGTGCAGCGTGGTGAGCGTACATTTCTTTTTATTTAGAATGTCGCCAACAAAAACAAGAAACGACAAAACTAACATGAAGCTTACTACGGCTATACAGGCCACCAACACAGACAACTACCCACAACTAAGGTGGAAAAACAGGCTGCCTAAGTATGATTCCCAATCAGAGACAACGATAGACAGCTGTCCCTGATTGAGAACCATACCCAGCCAACACATAGAAACAGAAAACATAGCAATAAAGAAACTAGAATGCCCACCCTAGGCACACCCTGGCCTAACCAAAATAGAGAATAAAAGCCTCTCTATGGCCAGGGTGCGACAGTTAGTGATTCATTTTGTCTTTATTTCTGCCTTTTTGTGACTCCTCTCTTTGGCTGGAAAATGGCTGTGTGTGTTTTTGTGACTAGGCTCTGACCTAACATAATCATATGGTGTGCTTTCGCTGTAAAGCCTTTTTGAAATCGGACACGATGGGCAGATTAACAAGAAGTTTATCTTTAATTTGGTGTATTGCACTTGTGAATGTATGAAAGTTACATATTTTAAAAAAATATTTTGGAATTTCGAGCTCTGCCTTTTCAGCGGAATGTTGTTGAACCCCAAGCCATAAGTAGATTTTATAGAATGTTATTATTTGTCTATTCTGGAACAACACAATCACATAATTATGTACATACTTACATGGAATACTTCTGTATTCAGACATTACTACTCCATCTTGTGTTTCTAGAACTCCATGATGTGTTTCTAGAACTCCATCTTGTTTCTACTACTCCATCTTGTTTCTACTACTCCATGATGTGTTTCTAGTACTCCATCTTGTGTTTCTACTACTCCATCTTGTGTTTCTAGAACTCCATGATGTGCTTTTAGTACTCCATCTTGTGTTTCTAGTACTCCATCTTGTTTCTACTACTCCATCTTGTTTCTACTACTCCATGATGTGTTTCTACTACTCCATCGTGTTTCTACTACTCCATCTTGTTTCTTCGACTCCATCTTGTTTTACTACTCCATGATGTGTTTCTAGTACTCCATGTTGTGTTTCTACTACTCCATGATGTGTTTCTTCTACTCTATGATGTGTTTCTTCTACTCTATCTTGTTTCTACTACTCCATCTTGTGTTTCTAGTACTCCATCTTGTTTCTACTACTCCATCTTGTTTTACTACTCCATGATGTGTTTCTAGTACTCCATCTTGGAGTAGTGATACATTTTTACATCAATTCCTGTCAATTTCCATTATTAAAGTGGCTGGAGTTGAGTCAGTATGTTGGCAGCAGCCACTCAATGATAGTGGTGGCTGTTTAACAGTCTGATGGCCTTGAGAGAAGTTGTTTTTCAGTCTCTCGGTCCCTGCTTTGATGCACCTGTACTGACCTCGTCTTCTGGATGATAGCAGGGTGAACAGGCAGTGGCTCGGGTGGTTGTTGTCCTTGATGATCTTTTTGGCCTTCTTGTGTTTCTGCTACTCCATCTTGTGTTTCTACTACTCCATCTTGTTTCTACTACTCCATGATGTGTTTCTACTACTCCATGATGTGTTTCTACTACTCCATCTTGTTTCTACTACTCCATCTTTTTTCTACTACTCCATCTTGTGTTTCTACTACTCCATCTTGTTTCTACTACTCCGTGATGTGTTTCTACTACTCCATGATGTGTTTCTACTACTCCATCTTGTTTCTACTACTCCATGATGTGTTTCTACTACTCCATCTTGTTTCTACTACTCCATCTTGTTTCTACTACTCCATGATGTGTTTCTACTACTCCATGATGTGTTTCTACTACTCAATCTTGTTTCTACTAGTCCATGATGTGTTTCTACTACTCCATTTTGTGTTTCTACTACTCCATGATGTGTTTCTACTACTCATCTTGTTTTCTAGTATTTCATGATGTGTTTCTACTACTCCATGATGTGTTTCTACTACTCCATCTTGTTTCTACTACTGCATCTTGTTTCTACTACTCCATGATGTGTTTCTACTACTCCATGATGAGAGCCAGGACTGTCTTCTCTCATTCCTATGCCTCCACTCCACTCTCCTCCCCCACCCCACACCTCCCTCCTTTCTCACCCCATGCCCCACACCCTCTGCCCACTTTATTTGTTACTGCTAAGCATTGTTAGCACTCTGTTGGTGTTCTGTGCTCATTGGAAGTGTGTCTGCTAGCAGGCTAGGAGAGGAGGGTTGGGATGGAGAGGGATAGGTGGGTAGCATTGTTCTCCTAGCCTGCTGTACCCTTGAGCTTCCCAGATACTTCTCTCTCCTCAGCCCAGGGCTCAGTTCAGTGGAATGTCAGCTATGTGCCAGACCTCACCTCAGCACTGTCTGAGAGAGAGAGAGAGAGAGAGAGAGAGAGAGAGAGAGAGAGAGAGAGAGAGAGAGAGAGAGAGAGAGAGAGAGAGAGAGAGAGAGTAGATAGAGAGAGAGAGAGAGAGAGATAGAGAGAGAGAATTCGGGGGGGGGGGGTGTTGTGGTATCCCAGGTGTGTTGTGTGCTCTGGCACCCTGCTGAAGGAAGAAAGGAGAAAGGGCTTCACTGTCATGGCAGATGGCTTCAGTTGTTGAACATTTCACTATGTCCATAACCCCTTGTGCATCCCACAGGGCTCTGGACTAAAGTAATGCACTGCATAGGGAATAGGGTGGCATTTGGGATGCAGCCTTGTTTGGATTTGCAACTGGAGTTGTATTCACCCGGCATGTTAACCTTCATCTTAAAAGAGGCCAAGTTGTTGTTGGTGTCAGTCACAGGCTTAGCAATCTGTACCCCAACCAAAAACCCTGGACGAACAGAGATATCCATACCAACGTTTAGAGCCCGTACTACAGCGTTCAATGTCAGCAGAACAAACCCAGATGACTTGGTGGTGTGCAAAAGCAGGTACGAGCTCCTCAAATCCATTATGGATGCAAAAAGACAATACAGACTTAAACTTGAATTGATGTTCAGCAACTCAGAATCATGAGGCATTTAGCAAGGACTATAGACTATCACAGATTACAATTGCAACTCCAGCTGTGTGGTGCCCATCGAATCCTCCCTCCCAGATGAGCTTAACGTATTCTATGCTCGCTTCGAGGCAGACAATACCGAGCCATCCAAGAAGACACTCGCTGCTCCGGAGAACCATGGGCTTTTGCTCTCTGAGGCTGACATGTGGAAAACACAAAGCCACTGGCCCAGATGGCATCTCTGGCTGCGTCCTCAGAGTCTGTACTGACCAGCTGGCGTGCATCTTCTCAGACATCTTTGACCTGTACCTATAGTCCACACCTGCTTCAAGGAGACCGCAATTGTCCGAGTGCCCAAGAAAAACAAAGGTGACATGCATAAATGACTATCGCCCCATCACACTCACCCCCAATCATCATGAAGTGTTTCAAGAGTCTGGTTTTGGCTCATATCAAGGCCAGTATGCCAGGCACACTGGACCCACAATTTACTAAAATATCCACAGCCATTTACGTCGCCGTTCACACGGCCGTAATATATCTGGACAAGAGGAACACCTACAGTGAGCTCCAACAGTATTGAGACAGTAACACATTTTTGTTGTTGTTTTGGCTCTGTACTCCAGCACTTTGGATTTGATTAGTGATTTTCATCCATATCAGGTGAACTGTTTTGAAATTACAGCACTTCTTGTACATACTGTAGTCCCACCATTTTAGAGGACCAAAAGTATTGGGACAAATTCACTTAAAGTTCATTCGGAAAGTATTCAGAACCCTTGACTTTTTCCACATTTTGTTACGTTACAGTCTTATTCTAAAATTGATTAAATAAATCAAATCCTCATTAATCTACACACAATACCCCATAATGACAAAGCGATAACGTTTTATTTTTTTGTGCAAATATTAAAAATGAAAAAACAGAAATACCTTATTTACGTAAGTATTCAGACCCTTTGCTCAGAGCCTCGAAATTGAGCACAGGTGCATCCTGTTTCCATTGATCGTCCTTGAGATGTTTCTACAATTTGATTGGAGTCCACCTGTGGTAAATTCAATTGATTGGACATGATTTGGAAAGGCACACAACTGTCAATATAAGGACCCACAGTTGACAGTGCATGTCAGAGCAAAAACCAAACCATGTGGTCGAAGGAATTGTCTGTAGAACTCCGAGACAGGATTGTGTCGAGGCACAGATCAGTGGAAGGGTACCAAAACATTTATGCTGTCCCCAAGGACACAGTGGGCTCCATCATTCTTCAATGGAAGAAGTTTGGAACCACCAAGACTCTTCCTAGAGCTGGCCACCTGGACAAATTGAGCAATCGGGGGGAGAAGGGCCTTGGTCAGTGAGGTGAGCTCTAGAGTTCCTCTATGGAGATGGGAGAAACTTCCAGAAGCATAACCATCTCTACAGCACTCCACCAATCAGGCCTTTATGGTAGACTGGCCAGATGGAAGCCACTCCTCAGTAAAAATTACATGAAAGCCTGCTTGGAGTTTGCCAAAAGGCACCTAAAGACTCTCAGACCACAAGAAACATGATTCTCTGGTTTGATGAAACCAAGATTGAACTCTTTGGCCTGAATGCCAAGCGTCACATCTGGAGGAAACCTGGCACCATCCCTACGGTGAAGCATGGTGGTGGCAGTATCATGCTGTGGGGATGTTTTTCAGCAGCAGGGACTGGGAGACTAGTTAGGATTGAGGCAAAGATAAACGGAGCAAAGTACAGAGATCCTTGATGAAAACCTGCTCCAGAGCACTCAGGACCTCAGACTAGGCTGAAGGTTCACCTTCCAACAGGACAACAACCCTAAGCACACAGCCAAGACAATGCTGGAGTGGCCCAGCCAGAGCCCGGACTTGAACCCTATCGAACATCTCTGGAGAGACCTACAAATAGCTGTACAGCAACGCTCCCCATCAAGCCTGACAGAGCTTGAGAGGATCTGCAGAGAAGAATGGGAAAAACTCCCAAATACAGGTGTGCCAAGCTCAAAGCATCATACCCAAGAAGACTCAATGCTGTAATCGCTGCAAAATGTGCTTCAACAAAGTACTGAATAAAGGGTCTGAGTACTAATGTATATGTGATATTTCAGTATTTTGTTTTTTATAAATTGGCAAAAAAAATCTAAACCTCTTGCTTTGTCATTATGGGGTATTGTGTGTAAACAATTTAATACATTTTAGAATAAGGCTGTGATGTAACAGAATGTGGAAAAATTCAAGGGGTCTGAATACTTTCTGAAGACACTGTATGCGTATTAAAGTAGTCCAACGTTTAGCATTTGGTCCCATAATCCTAGCACACAATGATTACATCAAGCATCAAGACTCTAGAAATGTGCTGTTTGTTTTGGTTGTGTTTCAGATTATTTTGTGGTAAATAATGTATTGTGTCTATGGATAATCATCTATGAATCAGGAATAATGATGAGTGAGAAATTTACAGAAATATCAGGACCCCCCCCCCAAAAAAAATGCTAACCTCCCCTGTTGTTGTAATGGTGAGAGGTTAGCATGTCTTGGGGGTATGATATAAAATGCTAACCTCCCCTGTTGTTGTAATGGTGAGAGGTTAGCATGTCTTGGGGGTATGATATAAAATGCTAACCTCCCCTGTTGTTTTAATGGTGAGCGGTTTAGCATGTCTTGGGGGTATGATATAAAATGCTAACCTCCCCTGTTGTTGTAATGGTGAGAGGTTAGCATGTCTTGGGGTTTGATATAAAATGCTAACCTCCCTGTTGTTGTAATGGTGAGCGGTTTAGCATGTCTTGGGGGTATGATATAAAATGCTAACCCCCCTATAAAATGCTAATGCTCCCCTCCCCTGTTATTGTAATGGTGAGAGGTTAGCATGTCTTGGGGGTTTGATATTTGTGCGTCTGTAACTTTGTCGCTCATCATTATCCACAATTCATTCAGGACTATCCTTAATCAGCAACCATATTAATAGCAACCATATTAATGCCTTGAAAGCGGCAGCTCTAGCCCTTAGCTCGGTGTGGATGTTGCCTGTAATCCATGGCTTCTGGTTGGGAAATGTACGTACGGTCACTGTGGGGACGACTTCGTCGATGCACTTATTGATGAAGCCGGTGACTGAGGTGGTGTACTCCTCAATGCCATTGGATGAATCCCAGAACATATTCCAGTCTGTGCTGCAAAACAGTCCTGTAGCGTAGCATCCGCGTCATCTGACCACTTCTGTATTGTGCGAGTCACTGGTACTTCCTGCTTTAGTTTTTGCTTTTAAGCAGGAATCAGGAGGATGGAATTATGGTCATATTTGCCAAATGGAGCGCAAGGGAGAGCTTTGTACGCGTCTCTGTGTGTGGAGTAAAGGGGGTCTAGGATTTAGTTTTTTCTATGGTTGCACATGTGACATGCTGGTAGAAATGAGGTAAAAACGGATTTAAGTTTGCCTGCATTAAAGTCCCCGACCACTAGGAGCGCCACTTCTGGATGAGCATTTTCTTGTTTGCTTATGGCCTTATACAGCTCGTTGAGTGCGGTCTTAGTGCCAGCGTCGGTTTGTAGTGGTAAATAGAGGGCTACGAATAATATAGATGAGAACTCTCTTGGTAGATGGTGTGGTCAATAGCTTATCATGAAGTACTCTACCTCAAGCGAGCAATACCTCGGGACTTCTTTAATATTAGACATTGCACACCAGCAGTTATTTACAAATAGACACACTCCTTCGTCCCTCGTCTTACCAGACGTAGCTGCTCTGTCCTGCCAAAACACGGAGAAGTCAGCCAGCTCCGATATTATCCATGTCGTCGTTCAGCCAAATCTCAGTGAAACATAAGATATTACAGTTTTTAATGTCGCGTTGGTAGGGTAAAGGGGTAGGGTTGGGTATAGGATACAGACCCGGTTTAGGGGGTAAGGCTGGGTATAGGATACAGACCCGGTTTAGGGGGTAGGGCTGGGTATAGGATACAGACCCGGTTTAGGGGGTAAGGCTGGGTATAGGATACAGACCCGGTTTAGGGGGTAGGGCTGGGTATAGGATACAGACCCGGTTTAGGGGGTAAGGCTGGGTATAGGATACAGACCCAGTTTAGGGGGTAGGGCTGGGTATAGGATACAGACCCGGTTTAGGGGGTAGGGCTGGGTATAGGATACAGACCCGGTTTAGGGGGTAGGGCTGGGTATAGGATACAGACCCGGTTTAGGGGGTAAGGTTGGGTATAGGATACAGACCCAGTTTAGGGGGTAGGGCTGGGTATAGGATACAGACCCGGTTTAGGGGGTAAGGCTGGGTATAGGATACAGACCCGGTTTAGGGGGTAGGGCTGGGTATAGGATACAGACCCGGTTTAGGGGGTAGGGCTGGGTATAGGATACAGACCGGGTTTAGGGGGTAGGGCTGGGTATAGGATACAGACCCGGTTTAGGGGGTAGGGCTGGGTATAGGATACAGACCCGGTTTAGGGGGTAGGGCTGGGTATAGGATACAGACCCGGTTTAGGGGGTAGGGCTGGGAATAGGATACAGACCTGGCTGGGTATAGGATACAGACCCGGCTGGGTATAGGATACAGACCCGGTTTAGGGGGTAGGGCTGGGTATAGGGTACAGACCTGGCTGGGTATAGGATAGGGAACCAGTTTAGGGGGTAAGGCTGGGTATAGGATACAGACCCGGTTTAGGGGGTAGGGCTGGGTATAGGATACAGACCCGGCTGGGTATAGGATACAGACCCAGTTTAGGGGGTAAGGCTGGGTATAGGATACAGACCCGGTTTAGGGGGGAGGGCTGGGTATAGGATACAGACCTGGCTGGGTATAGGATAGGGAACCAGTTTAGGGGGTAGGGCTGGGTATAGGATACAGACCTGGCTGGGTATAGGATAGGGAACCAGTTTAGGGGTAGGGCTGGGTATAGGATACAGACCTGGCTGGGTATAGGATAGGGAACCAGTTTAGGGGGTAGGGCTGGGTATAGGATACAGACCCGGCTGGGTATAGGATACAGACCCGGTTCAGGGGGGAGGGCTGGGTATAGGATACAGACCCGGCTGGGTATAGGATAGGGAACCAGTTTAGGGTAAGGTTGGGTATAGGATACAGACCCGGCTGGGTATAGGATAGGGAACCAGTTTAGGGTAAGGCTGGGTATAGGATACAGACCCGGCTGGGTATAGGATAGGGAACCAGTTTAGGGTAAGGTTGGGTATAGGATACAGACCCGGCTGGGTATAGGATAGGGAACCAGTTTAGGGGGTAAGGCTGGGTATAGGATAGGGAACCAGTTTAGGGGGTAGGGCTGGGTATAGGATACAGACCTGGCTGGGTATAGGATACAGACCCGGCTGGGTATAGGATAGGGAACCAGTTTAGGGGGTAGGGCTGGGTATAGGATACAGACCCGGCTGGGTATAGGATACAGACCCGGCTGGGTATAGGATAGGGAACCAGTTTAGGGGTAGGGCTGGGTATAGGATACAGACCCGGCTGGGGGAACCAGTTTAGGGGGTAAGGCTGGGTATAGGATAGGGAACCAGTTTAGGGGGTAAGGCTGGGTATAGGATACAGACCCGGCTGGGTATAGGATACAGACCCGGCTGGGTATAGGATAGGGAACCAGTTTAGGGGGTAGGGCTGGGTATAGGATAGGGAACCAGTTTAGGGGGTAAGGCTGGGTATAGGATAGGGAACCAGTTTAGGGGGTAAGGCTGGGTATAGGATAGGGAACCAGTTTAGGGGGTAGGGCTGGGTATAGGATAGGGAACCAGTTTAGGGTAAGGTTGGGTATAGGATAGGGAACCAGTTTAGGGTAAGGTTGGGTATAGGATAGGGAACCAGTTTAGGGGGTAGGGCTGGGTATAGGATAGGGAACCAGTTTAGGGTAAGGTTGGGTATAGGATACAGACCCGGCTGGGTATAGGATAGGGAACCAGTTTAGGGGGTAGGGCTGGGTATAGGATAGGGAACCAGTTTAGGGTAAGGCTGGGTATAGGATAGGGAACCAGTTTAGGGTAAGGCTGGGTATAGGATAGGGAACCAGTTTAGGGGGTAGGGCTGGGTATAGGATAGGGAACCAGTTTAGGGGGTAGGGCTGGGTATAGGATAGGGAACCAGTTTAGGGGGTAGGGCTGGGTATAGGATAGGGAACCAGTTTAGGGTAGGGCTGGGTATAGGATAGGGAACCAGTTTAGGGTAAGGTTGGGTATAGGATAGGGAACCAGTTCAGGGTAAGGTTGGGTATAGGATAGGGAACCAGTTCAGGGTAAGGTTGGGTATAGGATAGGGAACCAGTTTAGGGGGTAAGGCTGGGTATAGGATAGGGAACCAGTTCAGGGTAAGGCTGGGTATAGGATAGGGAACCAGTTTAGGGTAAGGTTGGGTATAGGATAGGGAACCAGTTCAGGGTAAGGCTGGGTATAGGATAGGGAACCAGTTCAGGGTAAGGCTGGGTATAGGATAGGGAACCAGTTCAGGGTAAGGTTGGGTATAGGATAGGGAACCAGTTCAGGGTAGGGCTGGGTATAGGATAGGGAACCAGTTCAGGGGGTAGGGCTGGGTATAGGATAGGGAACCAGTTCAGGGTAGGGCTGGGTATAGGATAGGGAACCAGTTTAGGGGGTAAGGCTGGGTATAGGATAGGGAACCAGTTCAGGGTAGGGCTGGGTATAGGATAGGGAACCAGTTCAGGGTAAGGCTGGGTATAGGATAGGGAACCAGTTCAGGGTAAGGCTGGGTATAGGATAGGGAACCAGTTCAGGGTAAGGTTGGGTATAGGATAGGGAACCAGTTCAGGGTAAGGTTGGGTATAGGATAGGGAACCAGTTCAGGGTAAGGTTGGGTATAGGATAGGGAACCAGTTCAGGGTAGGGCTGGGTATAGGATAGGGAACCAGTTTAGGGTAAGGCTGGGTATAGGATAGGGAACCAGTTCAGGGGGTAGGGCTGGGTATAGGATAGGGAACCAGTTCAGGGTGTAGGGCTGGGTATAGGATAGGGAACCAGTTCAGGGTAAGGCTGGGTATAGGATAGGGAACCAGTTCAGGGGGTAGGGCTGGGTATAGGATAGGGAACCAGTTCAGGGGTAGGGCTGGGTATAGGATAGGGAACCAGTTCAGGGTAAGGCTGGGTATAGGATAGGGAACCAGTTCAGGGGGTAGGGCTGGGTATAGGATAGGGAACCAGTTTAGGGTAAGGCTGGGTATAGGATAGGGAACCAGTTCAGGGTAAGGCTGGGTATAGGATAGGGAACCAGTTCAGGGGGTAGGGCTGGGTATAGGATAGGGAACCAGTTCAGGGTAAGGTTGGGTATAGGATAGGGAACCAGTTTAGGGTAAGGCTGGGTATAGGATAGGGAACCAGTTCAGGGGGTAGGGCTGGGTATAGGATAGGGAACCAGTTCAGGGTAAGTTTGGGTATAGGATAGGGAACCAGTTCAGGGTAAGGTTGTGTATAGGATAGGGAACCAGTTCAGGGTAGGGCTGGGTATAGGATAGGGAACCAGTTCAGGGTAAGGCTGGGTATAGGATAGGGAACCAGTTCAGGGTAAGGTTGGGTATAGGATAGGGAACCAGTTCAGGGTAGGGCTGGGTATAGGATAGGGAACCAGTTCAGGGTAAGGTTGTGTATAGGATAGGGAACCAGTTCAGGGGGTAAGGTTGGGTATAGGATAGGGAACCAGTTTAGGGTAAGGCTGGGTATAGGATAGGGAACCAGTTCACGGTAAGGCTGGGTATAGGATAGGGAACCAGTTTAGGGGGTAGGATAGGGAACCAGTTTAGGGGGTAGGATAGGGAACCAGTTTAGGGGGTAGGATAGGGAACCAGTTCAGGGTAAGGTTGGGTATAGGATAGGGAACCAGTTCAGGGTAAGGCTGGGTATAGGATAGGGAACCAGTTCAGGGGTAAGGTTGGGTATAGGATAGGGAACCAGTTCAGGGTAAGGTTGGGTATAGGATAGGGAACCAGTTTAGGGTAAGGCTGGGTATAGGATAGGGAACCAGTTCAGGGTAAGGCTGGGTATAGGATAGGGAACCAGTTCAGGGTAGGGCTGGGTATAGGATAGGGAACCAGTTCAGGGTAAGGCTGGGTATAGGATAGGGAACCAGTTCAGGGTAAGGCTGGGTATAGGATAGGGAACCAGTTCAGGGTAAGGTTGGGTATAGGATAGGGAACCAGTTCAGGGTAAGGTTGGGTATAGGATAGGGAACCAGTTCAGGGTAGGGCTGGGTATAGGATAGGGAACCAGTTCAGGGTAAGGCTGGGTATAGGATAGGGAACCAGTTCAGGGTAAGGTTGGGTATAGGATAGGGAACCAGTTCAGGGGGTAGGGCTGGGTATAGGATAGGGAACCAGTTCAGGGGTAGGGCTGGGTATAGGATAGGGAACCAGTTCAGGGTAGGGCTGGGTATAGGATAGGGAACCAGTTCAGGGTAAGGCTGGGTATAGGATAGGGAACCAGTTCAGGGTAGGGCTGGGTATAGGATAGGGAACCAGTTCAGGGTAGGGCTGGGTATAGGATAGGGAACCAGTTCAGGGGGTAGGGCTGGGTATAGGATAGGGAACCAGTTCAGGGGGTAGGGCTGGGTATAGGATAGGGAACCAGTTCAGGGTAGGGCTGGGTATAGGATAGGGAACCAGTTCAGGGTAGGGCTGGGTATAGGATAGGGAACCAGTTCAGGGTAAGGCTGGGTATAGGATAGGGAACCAGTTCAGGGTAAGGCTGGGTATAGGATAGGGAACCAGTTCAGGGTAGGGCTGGGTATAGGATAGGGAACCAGTTCAGGGTAAGGTTGGGTATAGGATAGGGAACCAGTTCAGGGGGTAGGGCTGGGTATAGGATAGGGAACCAGTTCAGGGGGTAGGGCTGGGTATAGGATAGGGAACCAGTTCAGGGTGTAGGGCTGGGTATAGGATAGGGAACCAGTTCAGGGGGTAGGGCTGGGTATAGGATAGGGAACCAGTTCAGGGTGTAGGGCTGGGTATAGGATAGGGAACCAGTTCAGGGTAAGGTTGGGTATAGGATAGGGAACCAGTTCAGGGTAGGGCTGGGTATAGGATAGGGAACCAGTTCAGGGTGTAGGGCTGGGTATAGGATAGGGAACCAGTTCAGGGGGTAGGGCTGGGTATAGGATAGGGAACCAGTTCAGGGTAAGGTTGGGTATAGGATAGGGAACCAGTTCAGGGTAGGGCTGGGTATAGGATAGGGAACCAGTTCAGGGTAAGGCTGGGTATAGGATAGGGAACCAGTTGAGGGGTAGGGCTGGGTATAGGATAGGGAACCAGTTCAGGGTAGGGCTGGGTATAGGATAGGGAACCAGTTCAGGGTAGGGCTGGGTATAGGATAGGGAACCAGTTCAGGGTAGGGCTGGGTATAGGATAGGGAACCAGTTCAGGGTAAGGCTGGGTATAGGATAGGGAACCAGTTCACGGTAAGGCTGGGTATAGGATAGGGAACCAGTTCACGGTAAGGCTGGGTATAGGATAGGGAACCAGTTCAGGGTAAGGCTGGGTATAGGATAGGGAACCAGTTCAGGGTAAGGCTGGGTATAGGATAGGGAACCAGTTCACGGTAAGGCTGGGTATAGGATAGGGAACCAGTTCACGGTAAGGCTGGGTATAGGATAGGGAACCAGTTTAGGGGGTAGGGCTGGGTATAGGATAGGGAACCAGTTCAGGGTAAGGCTGGGTATAGGATAGGGAACCAGTTCAGGGTAGGGCTGGGTATAGGATAGGGAACCAGTTCAGGGGGTAGGGCTGGGTATAGGATAGGGAACCAGTTCAGGGTAAGGTTGGGTATAGGATAGGGAACCAGTTCAGGGGGTAGGGCTGGGTATAGGATAGGGAACCAGTTCAGGGGGTAGGGCTGGGTATAGGATAGGGAACCAGTTCAGGGTAAGGTTGGGTATAGGATAGGGAACCAGTTTAGGGGGTAAGGCTGGGTATAGGATAGGGAACCAGTTCAGGGTAAGGCTGGGTATAGGATAGGGAACCAGTTTAGGGTAAGGTTGGGTATAGGATAGGGAACCAGTTCAGGGTAGGGCTGGGTATAGGATAGGGAACCAGTTCAGGGTGTAGGGCTGGGTATAGGATAGGGAACCAGTTCAGGGGGTAGGGCTGGGTATAGGATAGGGAACCAGTTCAGGGTGTAGGGCTGGGTATAGGATAGGGAACCAGTTCAGGGGGTAGGGCTGGGTATAGGATAGGGAACCAGTTCAGGGTGTAGGGCTGGGTATAGGATAGGGAACCAGTTCAGGGGGAGGGCTGGGTATAGGATAGGGAACCAGTTCAGGGTAAGGTTGGGTATAGGATAGGGAACCAGTTCAGGGTAGGGCTGGGTATAGGATAGGGAACCAGTTCAGGGTAAGGCTGGGTATAGGATAGGGAACCAGTTTAGGGGGTAGGGCTGGGTATAGGATAGGGAACCAGTTCAGGGTAAGGTTGGGTATAGGATAGGGAACCAGTTCAGGGTAAGGCTGGGTATAGGATAGGGAACCAGTTCAGGGTAAGGCTGGGTATAGGATAGGGAACCAGTTCAAGGGGTAAGGTTGGGTATAGGATAAGGAACCAGTTCAGGGTAAGGTTGGGTATAGGATAGGGAACCAGTTCAGGGTAAGACTGGGTATAGGATAGGGAACCAGTTCAGGGGGTAAGGTTGGGTATAGGATAGGGAACCAGTTTAGGGTAAGGCTGGGTATAGGATAGGGAACCAGTTCAGGGTAAGGTTGGGTATAGGATAGGGAACCAGTTCAGGGTAAGGCTGGGTATAGGATAGGGAACCAGTTCAGTGTAAGGCTGGGTATAGGATAGGGAACCAGTTCAGGGTAAGGCTGGGTATAGGATAGGGAACCAGTTTAGGGTAAGGTTGGGTATAGGATAGGGAACCAGTTTAGGGTAGGGCTGGGTATAGGATAGGGAACCAGTTTAGGGTAGGGTTGGGTATAGGATAGGGAACCAGTTTAGGGGGTAGGGCTGGGTATAGGATAGGGAACCAGTTTAGGGTAGGGCTGGGTATAGGATAGGGAACCAGTTTAGGGTAGGGTTGGGTATAGGATAGGGAACCAGTTTAGGGTAGGGCTGGGTATAGGATAGGGAACCAGTTCAGGGGGTAAGGTTGGGTATAGGATAGGGAACCAGTTCAGGGTAATGTTGTGTATAGGATAGGGAACCAGTTCAGGGTAAGGCTGGGTATAGGATAGGGAACCAGTTCAGGGTAAGGCTGGGTATAGGATAGGGAACCAGTTCAGGGTAAGGTTGGGTATAGGATAGGGAACCAGTTCAGGGTAAGGCTGGGTATAGGATAGGGAACCAGTTCAGGGTAAGGCTGGGTATAGGATAGGGAACCAGTTCAGGGTAAGGCTGGGTATAGGATAGGGAACCAGTTCAGGGTAAGGCTGGGTATAGGATAGGGAACCAGTTCAGGGTAGGGCTGGGTATAGGATAGGGAACCAGTTCAGGGGTAGGGCTGGGTATAGGATAGGGAACCAGTTCAGGGTAGGGCTGGGTATAGGATAGGGAACCAGTTCAGGGGGTAAGGCTGGGTATAGGATAGGGAACCAGTTCAGGGTAAGGCTGGGTATAGGATAGGGAACCAGTTCAGGGTAAGGCTGGGTATAGGATAGGGAACCAGTTCAGGGTAAGGCTGGGTATAGGATAGGGAACCAGTTCAGGGTAAGGCTGGGTATAGGATAGGGAACCAGTTCAGGGTAAGGTTGGGTATAGGATAGGGAACCAGTTCAGGGTAAGGTTGGGTATAGGATAGGGAACCAGTTCAGGGTAAGGCTGGGTATAGGATAGGGAACCAGTTCAGGGTAAGGCTGGGTATAGGATAGGGAACCAGTTCAGGGTAAGGCTGGGTATAGGATAGGGAACCAGTTCAGGGGGTAGGGCTGGGTATAGGATAGGGAACCAGTTCAGGGTAAGGCTGGGTATAGGATAGGGAACCAGTTCAGGGGGTAGGGCTGGGTATAGGATAGGGAACCAGTTCAGGGGGTAGGGCTGGGTATAGGATAGGGAACCAGTTCAGGGTAAGGCTGGGTATAGGATAGGGAACCAGTTCAGGGTAGGGCTGGGTATAGGATAGGGAACCAGTTTAGGGTAAGGCTGGGTATAGGATAGGGAACCAGTTCAGGGTAAGGCTGGGTATAGGATAGGGAACCAGTTCAGGGGGTAGGGCTGGGTATAGGATAGGGAACCAGTTCAGGGTAAGGCTGGGTATAGGATAGGGAACCAGTTTAGGGTAAGGCTGGGTATAGGATAGGGAACCAGTTCAGGGGGTAGGGCTGGGTATAGGATAGGGAACCAGTTCAGGGTAGGGCTGGGTATAGGATAGGGAACCAGTTCAGGGTAAGGCTGGGTATAGGATAGGGAACCAGTTCAGGGTAAGGCTGGGTATAGGATAGGGAACCAGTTCAGGGTAGGGCTGGGTATAGGATAGGGAACCAGTTCAGGGTGAAGGGCTGGGTATAGGATAGGGAACCAGTTCAGGGTGTAGGGCTGGGTATAGGATAGGGAACCAGTTCAGGGTAGGGCTGGGTATAGGATAGGGAACCAGTTCAGGGTAGGGCTGGGTATAGGATAGGGAACCAGTTCAGGGTAAGGCTGGGTATAGGATAGGGAACCAGTTCACGGTAAGGCTGGGTATAGGATAGGGAACCAGTTTAGGGGGTAGGGCTGGGTATAGGATAGGGAACCAGTTCAGGGTAAGGCTGGGTATAGGATAGGGAACCAGTTCAGGGTAAGGCTGGGTATAGGATAGGGAACCAGTTCAGGGGGTAGGGCTGGGTATAGGATAGGGAACCAGTTTAGGGTAAGGCTGGGTATAGGATAGGGAACCAGTTCAGGGGGTAAGGTTGTGTATAGGATAGGGAACCAGTTCAGGGTAAGGCTGGGTATAGAATAGGGAACCAGTTCAGGGTAAGGCTGGGTATAGGATAGGGAACCAGTTCAGGGTAAGGCTGGGTATAGGATAGGGAACCAGTTCAGGGTAAGGTTGGGTATAGGATAGGGAACCAGTTCAGGGTAAGGCTGGGTATAGGATAGGGAACCAGTTCAGGGTAAGGCTGGGTATAGGATAGGGAACCAGTTCAGGGTAAGGCTGGGTATAGGATAGGGAACCAGTTCAGGGTAAGGCTGGGTATAGGATAGGGAACCAGTTCAGGGGTAGGGCTGGGTATAGGATAGGGAACCAGTTTAGGGTAAGGCTGGGTATAGGATAGGGAACCAGTTCAGGGGTAAGGCTGGGTATAGGATAGGGAACCAGTTCAGGGTAAGGCTGGGTATAGGATAGGGAACCAGTTCAGGGTAAGGTTGGGTATAGGATAGGGAACCAGTTCAGGGTAAGGCTGGGTATAGGATAGGGAACCAGTTTAGGGGGTAGGGCTGGGTATAGGATAGGGAACCAGTTCAGGGTAAGGCTGGGTATAGGATAGGGAACCAGTTCAGGGTAAGGTTGGGTATAGGATAGGGAACCAGTTCAGGGTAGGGCTGGGTATAGGATAGGGAACCAGTTTAGGGTAAGGTTGGGTATAGGATAGGGAACCAGTTTAGGGGGTAGGATAGGGAACCAGTTTAGGGGGTAGGATAGGGAACCAGTTCAGGGTAAGGTTGTGTATAGGATAGGGAACCAGTTCAGGGTAAGGTTGGGTATAGGATAGGGAACCAGTTCAGGGTAAGCTTGGGTATAGGATAGGGAACCAGTTCAGGGGGTAGGGCTGGGTATAGGATAGGGAACCAGTTTAGGGTGTAGGGCTGGGTATAGGATAGGGAACCAGTTCAGGGTAAGGCTGGGTATAGGATAGGGAACCAGTTCAGGGTAAGGTTGGGTATAGGATAGGGAACCAGTTCAGGGGGTAGGGCTGGGTATAGGATAGGGAACCAGTTCAGGGTAAGGCTGGGTATAGGATAGGGAACCAGTTCAAGGGGTAAGGTTGGGTATAGGATAGGGAACCAGTTCAGGGTAAGGTTGGGTATAGGATAGGGAACCAGTTCAGGGTAAGGCTGGGTATAGGATAGGGAACCAGTTCAGGGGGTAAGGTTGGGTATAGGATAGGGAACCAGTTCAGGGTAAGGCTGGGTATAGGATAGGGAACCAGTTCAGGGTAAGGTTGGGTATAGGATAGGGAACCAGTTCAGGGTAAGGCTGGGTATAGGATAGGGAACCAGTTCAGGGTAAGGCTGGGTATAGGATAGGGAACCAGTTCAGGGTAAGGCTGGGTATAGGATAGGGAACCAGTTCAGGGTAAGGCTGGGTATAGGATAGGGAACCAGTTCAGGGTAAGGCTGGGTATAGGATAGGGAACCAGTTCAGGGTAAGGCTGGGTATAGGATAGGGAACCAGTTTAGGGGGTAGGGCTGGGTATAGGATAGGGAACCAGTTCAGGGTAAGGCTGGGTATAGGATAGGGAACCAGTTCAGGGTAAGGCTGGGTATAGGATAGGGAACCAGTTTAGGGTAAGGCTGGGTATAGGATAGGGAACCAGTTCAGGGGGTAGGGCTGGGTATAGGGTACAGGCCCGGCTGGGTATAGGATAGGGAACCAGTTCAGGGGGTAAGGTTGGGTATAGGATAGGGAACCAGTTCAGGGTAAGGCTGGGTATAGGATAGGGAACCAGTTTAGGGGGTAGGGCTGGGTATAGGATAGGGAACCAGTTCAGGGGGTAAGGCTGGGTATAGGATAGGGAACCAGTTCAGGGTAGGGCTGGGTATAGGATAGGGAACCAGTTCAGGGTAGGGCTGGGTATAGGATAGGGAACCAGTTCAGGGTGTAGGGCTGGGTATAGGATAGGGAACCAGTTCAGGGGGTAGGGCTGGGTATAGGATAGGGAACCAGTTCAGGGTGTAAGGCTGGGTATAGGATAGGGAACCAGTTCAGGGGGAGGGCTGGGTATAGGATAGGGAACCAGTTCAGGGTAAGGCTGGGTATAGGATAGGGAACCAGTTCAGGGGGTAGGGCTGGGTATAGGATAGGGAACCAGTTCAGGGTAAGGCTGGGTATAGGATAGGGAACCAGTTCAGGGTAAGGTTGGGTATAGGATAGGGAACCAGTTCAGGGTAAGGCTGGGTATAGGATAGGGAACCAGTTCAGGGTAAGGCTGGGTATAGGATAGGGAACCAGTTCAGGGTAAGGCTGGGTATAGGATAGGGAACCAGTTCAGGGTAAGGTTGGGTATAGGATAGGGAACCAGTTCAGGGTAAGGCTGGGTATAGGATAGGGAACCAGTTCAGGGTAAGGCTGGGTATAGGATAGGGAACCAGTTCAGGGTAGGGCTGGGTATAGGATAGGGAACCAGTTCAGGGTAAGGCTGGGTATAGGATAGGGAACCAGTTCAGGGTAAGGCTGGGTATAGGATAGGGAACCAGTTCAGGGTAAGGCTGGGTATAGGATAGGGAACCAGTTTAGGGGGTAGGGCTGGGTATAGGATAGGGAACCAGTTCAGGGTAAGGCTGGGTATAGGATAGGGAACCAGTTTAGGGGGTAGGGCTGGGTATAGGATAGGGAACCAGTTCAGGGTAAGGCTGGGTATAGGATAGGGAACCAGTTAGGGGTAGGGCTGGGTATAGGATAGGGAACCAGTTCAGGGTAAGGCTGGGTATAGGATAGGGAACCAGTTTAGGGGGTAGGGCTGGGTATAGGATAGGGAACCAGTTCAGGGTAAGGCTGGGTATAGGATAGGGAACCAGTTTAGGGTAAGGTTGGGTATAGGATAGGGAACCAGTTCAGGGTAGGGCTGGGTATAGGATAGGGAACCAGTTCAGGGTGTAGGGCTGGGTATAGGATAGGGAACCAGTTCAGGGGGTAGGGCTGGGTATAGGATAGGGAACCAGTTCAGGGTGTAGGGCTGGGTATAGGATAGGGAACCAGTTCAGGGGGAGGGCTGGGTATAGGATAGGGAACCAGTTCAGTGTAAGGTTGGGTATAGGATAGGGAACCAGTTCAGGGTAGGGCTGGGTATAGGATAGGGAACCAGTTCAGGGGGTAAGGTTGGGTATAGGATAGGGAACCAGTTCAGTGTAAGGTTGGGTATAGGATAGGGAACCAGTTCAGGGTAGGGCTGGGTATAGGATAGGGAACCAGTTCAGGGGGTAAGGTTGGGTATAGGATAGGGAACCAGTTCAGGGTAAGGCTGGGTATAGGATAGGGAACCAGTTTAGGGGGTAGGGCTGGGTATAGGATAGGGAACCAGTTCAGGGTAAGGCTGGGTATAGGATAGGGAACCAGTTTAGGGGGTAGGGCTGGGTATAGGATAGGGAACCAGTTCAGGGTTGTGGGTTGGGTAATAAATAGGGATACTGAGAATGCACAGAAGGTCAATCATGGAAGACATTCTATAGGTTATAGGCATCCTTGAAGAGGTTCTTGAATGAGATGACTGTGTCTGCATCTTGTATGTGTGGCAGGAGTGCATTCCATCCTGGGTGCAGAGCTGCTGAAGGCCCGAACACCCATGGTGGAGAGGCGGAATGGGAGGGAGACAAGGAGACCAGCAGAGGAGGAGCAAGGGAAATGGTTGTCTGTTGTTCCTGGTTGGGTTTCAGTTTACTCTTCTTTATTACCCCCTATCCAATATTAAAGGAAAACCAACACCATGCTCTGTCGTGCCATCGCAACCCGAGTTACCAGTTCCTGTTCATTCCTGTCTCTACAGAGCCAGGCCTGGTAGTTGCTACTAGTTTGACCAGCACATAGAGCTGTGGTCAGAAGTAGTGCCCTATATAGGGACCAGTATGCCATTTGGGATACCCACAATGTTGTAGGGCTGACCCAATGTTGCAAGGCTGACCCAATGTTGTAGGGCTGACCCAATGTTGCAAGGCTGACCCAATGTTGCAGGGCTGACCCAATCTTGATGGGCTGACCCAATGTTGTAGGGCTGACACAATGTTGTAGGGCTGACCCAATGTTGCAGGGCTGACCCAATGTTGTAGGGCTGACCCAATGTTGCAGGGCTGACCCAATGTTGTAGGGCAGACCCAATGTTGTAGAGCTGACCCAATGTTGCAAGGATGACCCAATCTTGATGGGCTGACCCAATGTTGTAGGGCTGACCCAATGTTGCAGGGCTGACCCAATGTTGTAGGGCTGACCCAATGTTGCAAGGCTGACCCAATGTTGATGGGCTGACCCAATGTTGTAGGGCTGACCCAATGTTGTAGAGCTGACCCAATGTTGCAAGGCTGACCCATCTTGAAGGGCTGACCCAGTGTTGCAGGGCTGACCCAATGTTGTAGGGCTGACCCAATGTTGCAGGGCTGACCCAATGTTGCAAGGCTGACCCAATGTTGCAAGGCTGACCCAATGTTGCAAGGCTGACCCATCTTGAAGGGCTGACCCAGTGTTGCAGGGCTGACCCAATGTTGTAGGGCTGACCCAATGTTGCAGGGCTGACCCAATGTTGTAGGGCTGACCCAATGTTGCAGGGCTGACCCAATGTTGTAGGGCTGACCCAATGTTGCAGGGCTGACCCAATGTTGTAGGGCTGACCCAATGTTGTAGAGCTGACCCAATGTTGCAAGGCTGACCCATCTTGAAGGGCTGACCCAGTGTTGCAGGGCTGACCCAATGTTGTAGGGCTGACCCAATGTTGCAGGGCTGACCCAATGTTGCAAGGCTGACCCAATGTTGCAAGGCTGACCCAATGTTGCAAGGCTGACCCATCTTGAAGGGCTGACCCAATGTTGTAGGGCTGACCCAATGTTGCAGGGCTGACCCAATGTTGCAGGGCTGACCCAATGTTGCAGGGCTGACCCAATGTTGTAGGGCTGACCCAATGTTGTAGGGATGACCCAATGTTGCAGGGCTGACCCAATGTTGTAGGGCTGACCCAATGTTGTAGGGATGACCCAATGTTGCAGGGCTGACCCAATGTTGTAGGGCTGACCCAATGTTGTACGTCTCAGGTGGCGTTTCATTCTGGATACATAATTGACATTTGTCCTGATTTCTACGAGCTAGTTGTTGATAGTAGCTAGTTGTTGATAGTAGCTAGTTGTTGATAGTAGCTAGTTGTTGATAGTAGCTAGTTGTTGATAGTAGCTAGTCGTTGATAGTAGCTAGTTGTTGATAGTAGCTAGTTGTTGATAGTAGCTAGTTGTTGATAGTAGCTAGTCGTTGATAGTAGCTAGTCGTTGATAGTAGCTAGTCGTTGATAGTAGCTAGTCGTTGATAGTAGCTAGTCGTTGATAGTAGCTAGCTGTTGATAATAGCTAGTTGTTGATAATAGCTAGTTATTGATAGTAGCTAGTTGTTGATAATAGCTAGTTGTTGATAGTAGCTAGTTGTTGATAGTAGCTAGTTGTTGATAGTAGCTAGTTGTTGATAGTAGCTAGTCGTTGATTGTAGCTAGTTGTTGATAGTAGCTATTTGTTGATAGTAGCTAGTTGTTGATTGTAGCGAGTTGTTGATAATAGCTAGTTGTTGATAATAGCTAGTTGTTGATAATAGCTAGTTGTTCATATTAGCGAGTTGTTGATAATAGCTAGGTCTGGTTGTTGATAACATATCCTGTGAAGGACCGCCCAGCTAGCACATTTAGTTCCTTGGTAGTTGTGGTAACGTAAAAATAAATTATCCATTGGTTCTGGGAACGAAGCCTAACGTTTTTAAAAGTTCTGAGAACGGAAGTGAACATTTTGCCTGTTCTGGGAACATACATTTTTACGTTGCAGTGAGGTTCTGAGAATGTTTTAGGTTATTTTGAGTTTTTTTTCCTTCAATTGAACATTTCAATAAATTCTTATAATACTGCGAGCTGAGTTAGTGTTAACAGTTTGGATTTTTTTTAAATACCTTTCTTAAAACTGAACATTTTAATAAGACTGCTAGCTTAGGTTAAATGTACTCCATGCTCAGATAGGATATACGGAAATGACTTTGCTTAGGCATTAATCAAATCATTTTTATTGCAGCACAGCTTCACTAAGATTTGAACCTATGAACGTCTGTTTTCTGGTACATGGAATTAGACCACTGCACCACCAGGATGGAGCTAGCATATCATGTTTTGTTACTCATAAAAATCTGTTAATTTTTGTCTATTTAAACAGACCCCATTTCAAAGGAAACAAGCACTCAATAAGATCAGGTGTGGCCAATTATTGAGTGGCCAACACACCTGAACACACTTAACAAGATAGAGGATAGAGATAGTTTTGTTGACGCTGAGAACATAATGTATGTTTTTCAATAACATTCTTAGAACGTTTTTGAACATTACTAATGTGTTCTTTTGCTATTGTGATGATAAATGCTGTTAATGTTCTGAAAGCATGACTTTAAATTGAACTTTGAGGAAACCTGCAGAAAACGTATTGAAATTCCCGCAGAAGAATGTTGTTTCTTAACCTTCTCTGAACTATTTGAGAACATTCCCCAACATTTAAGACGGAGTACTAGTCCTTCAACTTTATTATACGATACGACAGACAGCAGACGCTTTTCGGATCTGTTTGTGCTTTATGATCCACATAAACAAACTGGGCCCGGTTTCCACATAACGATAGAATTTACGCTTACGGAGTGTTTTAACCATGCGTCTTTCCTACAACGACCGAAGATGTAACGTGCGTTTCCCAAAACACTATGCAGAGAGTGCGCGGTCGCTAAGTGCGTCGGCGGGGCATAGTGTCGATACTGATATGATCATGATAAAAGGAGTGCTGCTCTCGGATCACTTTTCGCATTTCAAACCCTACTATCTTACCCTAACATTATAATTATTTCACAATACAGGTGAAGGATCAGCTCCTAGAAGAGATATTACCACCTACCGCTGTTAATATTGAGGCGACTTATTCTAATGCTTACCCAATATAAATGCACTAAATCCCAGATTTGAGCACGTTAGGTTACACATCATGAAATATACTGAGATAAATTACAGACCGTAGCCTACAAGTAGCGAAATATAACTCAATTGACCCTTCTCTAAGCCACCTTTGGTTACTGTTGCAACCTCAAACAACATTTTCCCAGAAAGCCCAATTCCCCATCATCCACTGGTGAAATCCCATCACAATGATTTCAAACTGTGTTTATAATACATCATGAAATTGAACACAGACTAACTACCCCATTGCTAATCAAGAACCTCTTGGTTATGTTGTGGTGGACTGTCATTACAATTGCTTCACGACAACCTGGTAAAATTGTGTTTGTAGTGTGTAGCTAGCCACTGAATGGCTCTAAATTCACTGTCAGCATGCAGTCAAAGCTGTACCCACTTTTTGAGCTAACTAGCGCTCTCAAATCGTATACAACATACGACAATCGTCGACGACATATGGGAGTTGTATTCATAACATGGCTAATTTAGCTAGCTAACATACATTTTGAGAAAACAAGATATATTAGGTGGCTAGCTAGCATTAGCAACGTTTGGTAGTCAATGACACCGAGAGCTAGCTAACCAGCTGAGATAATGTAGAGGGTAAATTAATCCGCCTACACATTTCTGTACTGAATGAAATATTAAAATCCTAACTTTTTAAAACCATGTCTATCTTTATTTCCCATAAAAACCAATAGATTCTCACACTCCATATGTATAACCTCCCAGTAAAGAAAACACATGTTTTTTGCATCACTGTGCCTGAAACGTTGGTGTTTTTTACCCAATAAATTGTTTTTTATTTCACCTTTATTTAACCAGGTAGGCTAGTTGAGAACAAGTTCTCATTTGCAACTGCGACCTGGCCAAGATAAAGCATAGCAGTGTGAACAGACAACACAGAGTTACACATGGAGTAAACAATTAACAAGTCAATAACACAGTAGAACAAAAAGGCGAGTCTATATACATTGTGTGCAAAAGGCATGAGGAGGTAGGCGAATAATTACAATTTTGCAGATTAGCACTGGAGTGATAAATGATCAGATGGTCATGTACAGGTAGAGATACTGGTGTGCAAAAGAGCAGAAAAGTAAATAAATAAAAACAGTGTGGGGATGAGGTAGGTGAAAATGGGTGGGCTATTACTGGGAGGTTCTACATTTTTATAGTTTCTAGTTTATTCACCATTAGTCAGCACCTCGACACTAAATCATTTTCTCTGAGTGTGCTTTTTATAGACTATTATCTCTGTTTCCCACAATTCAACACAATCACAATAGTTTTGTTTAAAAATAAATAAATATATTTATATATAAAGCATCTTTTAACACAGGCTTAACACCTAGCAAACACGTTGTTCTTGAAAAGAATAACATAGGCCCTGTTGTTACCTCATGGCCCAGCGATAATGACTTGCATTACCCTTGGGAGGAAACACTTCAATTTGCTCAACTTGCCATTGGCTCAATCATTGGCTCGTCTTACCCCATTGGCTCAATCATTGGCTCGTCTTACCCCATTGGCTCGTCTTACCCCATTGGCTCGTCTTACCCCATTGGCTCGTCTTACCCCATTGGCTCGTCTTACCCCAAGGCAAACATTTTGACCATATTAATGGGAGACTCTGTTACAGAGGAGTGTCAATTATTTTTTTTAGGCTGGATCACGTTGTTGTATGTTTTAATTCTGTAATGTATTGATTGTTGCTGCCTTCTTGGCCAGGTCTCCCTTGAAAAAGAGACTGGGTCTCAATGGGCTTTTCCTGGTTAAATAAATAAATATTATCCCACGCAAATACAAGGATGCACTTTTATGCTAGGTTTAAGACCTCATATTGAAGCTTACAGAGACCCCAGCTGATGTATAGAACAATCTTCAAATGATCTACTTTGGTTTAGATACAAGCATCATGAAACCTCTAACACAAATATCATTTGACTTGGTGAAAATTAGTTTTTGGGACCTGACTTGCTTACCTATTCTTCCATGTGGTTTCTTCCTTCACAAACTCCATGAAATGATGACCTCTTGCTAAATATTTGGTCAAATTTTGTGTAGGGTTTCCTAGAAACAAGGGTGTCTCAACCTTTGGATCAATTTACCCCAATCTCCCCTACTGTGGTACAGCCATATGGCCTCTCTGTCCGATGTGTTCAAACGTCACGAGGCTCGAGCTGAGGCTCGCCTTTCAAGCTTGGTTTGTGTGTGTGTGTGTGTGTGTGTGTGTGTGTGTGTGTGTGTGTGTGTGTGTGTGTGTGTGTGTGTGTGTGTGTGTGTGTGTGTGTGTGTGTGTGTGTGTGTGTGTCTTTCAGCAGCACTTGTTAATTGGAGTGTTATGCAGCGTTTGTTTGGTCAGTGGTATCAGGTTACTGATGAAGGGGCCAGGCCAGCTTCAATAATAGATATCACAGACAATGGAGCGCATGCATCCCAACTCAGCCTCCCACAGCCCTGCCCCCGAGACTCCCCCTCCCTCCCTCCCTCCCTCCCTCCCTCCCTCCCTCCCTCCCTCCCTCCCTCCCTCCCTCCCTCCCTCCCTCCCTCCCCTCCCTCCCTCCCCCTCCCTCCCTCCCTCCCTCCCCTCCTCCCTCCCTCCCATGTGGTTGCTATGTATTTTTCGTACCATCAGAACAACATTGTTTTTTCTTTCCGCTGAATGCATCTGGTTTGTCGTAAGCTCATTTGTTTATGTATGTATGTATGAAAACAGATCATATTCTCTCTGTCCTCCCCCAATCTGTCTTTAACAAATCATCATCCACTAGACCTGTAAGCATGAACACACCCTCCCTCCCCTTCTTTTATCCCTCCTCCTATTCTGTGGTGTCTCTCTCTCTCTCTCTCTCTCTCCTCTCTCTCTCTCTCCAACACACTGTTACACTTGCTTATCTAGTGCTTTGTCTCTCTCACTCTTCTCTTGGTCCTGAAAGCCTGTCTTTTTATTTCACTCTTTTCTTCTCTCTCTTCTTCTCTCCTTCCTCTTTGAATATCTATAATGCTGTATGCTGAGGACTAGACTGACCAATGACTTTCAGGTATAGTACCGGACCACTCGCTGTGGGTTTTAATAGGAACGTCATGGCTACTCACTGCTGCTTGGTGTTGCTGATCACCTGTTGCACAGACAAACCATTCTGTGTTGGGTTTTGTATTGTATTGTATTGTACTGGTTTTGAGGACATTTACGTTTGTAGTCATTTATCAGACTCTCTTATCCAGAACGTCTTACAGGAACAATTAGGGCTAAGTGCCTTGCTCAAGGGCTCAAGGGCATTCAAACTAGCAACCTTTCGGTTACCGGCCCAACCCTCTAACCATTCGGCTACCTGCTTTCCCCGAGAACCAAGTATGCGATGTAAAATACTAGAATTAGTTGTGGAACTCGTTTGTTCACCTGGAGAGGAAGGAGGGTAAACTCCCTACCTAAAGACCACGCGGTGCAGTGACCATTAGCCTCTGTACGTTTACATATAAACAAACACCTTTAAACACACTTTTGTGTCCCGAGTCTTAGTATATAACTCTCTTTTACATTTACATTTAAGTCATTTAGCAGACGCTCTTATCCAGAGCGACTTACAAATTGGTGAATTCACCTTCTGACATCAGTGGAACAGCCACTTTACAATAGTGCATCTAAATCATTTAAGGGGGGTGAGAAGGATTGCTTTATCCTATCCTAGGTATTCCTTGAAGAGGTGGGGTTTCAGGTGTCTCCGGAAGGTGGTGATTGACTCCGCTGTCCTGGCGTCGTGAGGGAGTTTGTTCCACCATCTTATTTCAGCCATATCTGGTGGTTGACTTTTACATGTTTGATCAAGTGAATAATAAACCAAATATATTTAAAGTGAAGTAAAATAGCTTTGTTGCTTTGTCAGACTCCGAGGTCTCTCTGTCGTAGAGAAATACAAGGAGGTTTCTGTTGAAGTGTCTTTATATTGGCAGGTGCAGCCGTTCATATTCTGTCGGCTGCCATTTTGTTCTTTTTACACTGAGGTGGTGTTCCAAATGGAACCCTATTGCCTACAGATGTCAGATCTTAATTTGATTACTCTTGTTGCTGAGAATTTTCCCGCACCGCAGAAAATGATGAGCTTTGTGATTTACATACATTCACAGAAAACCAACAGTAACATACGGTTATACCGTATAAACAGTATTGCACTTCTCATGGAACCTACTTTTTGTCTAGCTAGTAGTCTAAAAACCAATCAAGCAACATTATGGACCAAATGTTCACATGCTGTTGCTGCTGGGTTATTTTGCTGTGACAATACTGGTCAAATTAAGATCCAGCATCTGTATCTAGTGTACTACTTTTGACCAGGACCCACACTCAGACTAGGGCTCTGGTCAAACATAGTACACTATATAGGATGGTGCTTGGGAGGCAGACTTGCCTAACTCTTCCCACTGCTGTCAAATAGAGGAACTTATTCTGCTCTAGATAATTGAGTGGCTGAGAATATTCTGATATTGGGTTTGTAGTTGTTATGGTATGTTATGTCAGTTGAATTTGCATATATGCCATTAAGTATACTAGTAGGTTTTAGGGTGATGATAAGACACTGCTCAGAGTAGGTTTTAGGGTGATGATAAGACACTGCTCAGAGTAGGTTTTAGGGTGATGATAAGACACTGCTCAGAGTAGGATTTAGGGTGATGATAAGACACTACTCAGAGTAGGATTTAGGGTGATGATAAGACACTGCTCAGAGTAGGTTTTAGGGTGATGATAAGACACTGCTCAGAGTAGGTTTTTATGATAAGACACTGTGAGGTTTTGATAAGACACTGCTCAGAGTAGGTTTTAGGGTGATGATAAGACACTGCTCACAGTAGGTTTTAGGATGATAAGACACTGCTCAGAGTAGGTTTTAGGATGATAAGACACTGCTCAGAGTAGGTTTTAGGGTGATGATAAGACACTGCTCAGAGTAGGTTTTAGGGTGGTGTTAAGACACTCCCAAGACAAACTCTGAGCCAGGAGTAAAATCAACCAACTAAAAGTTCTTATCAGCTGGTAATCACGACAGTTGGAGGTACCGCAAAGGAAAGATGGTGATGACGCTCATTGACATCGTTGCAAATGATGGGGATTAACCAATCACGATGAGGCATCGCCAGTGAACTCTACAGCACAGTTCAGACAACCACAGTGAATGTGACTGTGCATCAAATGTTGTAATGGTCAAACGTTTGGCGTGCGTCACCTTGAAAAAATCAAAACAATTCTGATGGTTGTAAGAAGCGAAATTTTGATAATATTACCGTCGTATCAACACACTCGTGACTTCCGTTCAACAACCCTAAATCTCTTCGGCACAGTAGGTTTCAAGTCACTTGCCAATAATGTTCGAAAGGTTTATCACTTCCAACGAACACAATCAATGTTAACATAAGCCTTAGATGCCTTCAACTGCCCAATTTATAGGCCAATTTATAATCTTATAGGCATGCACAATTTATAATCTTATAGGCATGCACAATTTATAATCTTATAGGCATGCCCAATGTATAATCTTATAGGCATGCCCAATTTATAATCTTATAGGCATGCCCAATTTATAATCTTATAGGCATGCCCAATTTATAATTTTATAGGCATGCACAATTTATAATCTTATAGGCATGCACAATTTATAATCTTATAGGCATGCCCAATTTATAATCTTATAGGCATGCCCAATTCATAATCGTATAGGCATGCACAATTTATAATCTTATAGGCATGCACAATTTATAATCTTATAGGCATGCCCAATTTATAATCTTATAGGCATGCCCAATTTATAATCTTATAGGCATGCCCAATTTATAGGCCAATTTATAATCTTATAGGCATGCCCAATTTATAATCTTATAGGCATGCCCAATTTATAGGCCAATTTATAATCTTATAGGCATGCCCAATTTATAATTTTATAGGCATGCACAATTTATAATCTTATAGGCATGCACAATTTATAATCTTATAGGCATGCCCAATTTATAATCTTATAGGCATGCCCAATTTATAATCTTATAGGCATGCCCAATTTATAATCTTATAGGCATGCCCAATTTATAATCTTATAGGCATGCCCAATTTATAATCTTATAGGCATGCCCAATTTATAATCTTATAGGCATGCCCAATTTATAATTTTATAGGCATGCCCAATTTATAATTTTATAGGCATGCCCAATTTATAATCTTATAGGCATGCCCAATTTATAATCTTATAGGCATGCCCAATTTATAATCTTATAGGCATGCCCAATTTATAATTTTATAGGCATGCCCAATTTATAATCTTATAGGCATGCACAATTTATAATCTTATAGGCATGCCCAATTTATAATCTTATAGGCATGCCCAATTTATAATCGTATAGGCATGCCCAATTTATAATCGTATAGGCATGCACAATTTATAATCTTATAGGTATGCCCAATTTATAATCTTATAGGCATGCCCAATTTATAATCTTATAGGCATGCCCAATTTATAATCTTATAGGCATGCCCAATTTATAATCTTATAGGCATGCCCAATTTATAATCTTATAGGCATGCCCAATTTATAATCTTATAGGCATGCCCAATTTATAATCTTATAGGCATGCCCAATTTATAATCAATTTATAATCTTATAGGCATGCCCAATTTATAATCTTATAGGCATGCCCAATTTATAATCTTATAGGCATGCCCAATTTATAATCTTATAGGCATGCACAATTTCTAATCTTATAGGCATGCACAATTTATAATCTTATAGGCATGCACAATTTATAATCTTTTTAACAACAGGATATTGAGCCCCAAAGAGATAACATGATGTAGGTTTATTAAATATTCAAAATAAAAAATATGTGATTATTTATTAGTGGCTAGTGGTTGTATGTAAATATTTAGTCATCAGTGGGAGCTGCTGAGGGGAGGAGGGCTCATACTAATACCTGGAATGGAGCGAATGGAATGGCATCAAACACGTGTTTTGTATCTGACACCATTCCACCAATTCCGCTCCAGCCATTACCACGAGCCCGTCCTCTCCAATTAAGGTGCCACCAGCCTCCTGTGTTAGGCATATCATGTGAAAGAGGCTTCATATGAAGTGAAAAGCACAAGAGATGCTGTTGCATGTAGCTTGAACCTTACCGCTGTTTCCATGGGGACTGTTTATCACATAGTTTACCATCACTTCATTGTCCATTTATCAGACCTGGGATAACTATAGTTTAAACTTTGTGGTAATAAAATAAACACATTCCCAGGGGAAGTGACTACAACTATTTGAATACAGATCCCCTCCAAGAAATTACTACTTTTTAAAACTTTTTGAAGAGAGATCTCAGTAAGTAACAACATTTCAGAAACCATTGGATTGGCTGTCTACTACTAATGACAGGGCTGTATCTACATGGATTGGCTGTCTACTACTAATGACAGGGCTGTATCTACATGGATTGGCTGTCTACTACTAATGACAGGGCTGTATCTACATGGATTGGCTGTCTACTACTAATGACAGGGCTGTATCTACATGGATTGGCTGTCTACTACTAATGACAGGGCTGTATCTACATGGATTGGCTGTCTACTACTAATGACAGGGCTGTATCTACATGTTGGATTGGCTGTCTACTACTAATGACAGGGCTGTATCTACATGGATTGGCTGTCTTCTACTAATGACAGGGCTGTATCTACATGTTGGATTGGCTGTCTACTACTAATGACAGGGCTGTATCTACATGGATTGGCTGTCTACTACTAATGACAGGGCTGTATCTACATGTTGGATTGGCTGTCTACTACTAATGACAGGGCTGTATCTACATGTTGGATTGGCTGTCTACTACTAATGACAGGGCTGTATCTACATGTTGATTGGCTGTCTACTACTAATGACAGGGCTGTATCTACATGGATTGGCTGTCTACTACTAATGACAGGGCTGTATCTACATGTTGGATTGGCTGTCTACTACTAATGACAGGGCTGTATCTACATGTTGGATTGGCTGTCTACTACTAATGACAGGGCTGTATCTACATGTTGGATTGGCTGTCTACTACTAATGACAGGGCTGTATCTACATGGATTGGCTGTCTACTACTAATGACAGGGCTGTATCTACATGTTGGATTGGCTGTCTACTACTAATGACAGGGCTGTATCTACATGGATTGGCTGTCTACTACTAATGACAGGGCTGTATCTACATGGATTGGCTGTCTACTACTAATGACAGGGCTGTATCTACATGTTGGATTGGCTGTCTACTACTAATGACAGGGCTGTATCTACATGTTGGATTGGCTGTCTACTACTAATGACAGGGCTGTATCTACATGTTGGATTGGCTGTCTACTACTAATGACAGGGCTGTATCTACATGTTGGATTGGCTGTCTACTACTAATGACAGGGCTGTATCTACATGTTGGATTGGCTGTCTACTACTAATGACAGGGCTGTATCTACATGATTTGGATTGGCTGTCTACTACTAATGACAGGGCTGTATCTACATGGATTGGCTGTCTACTACTAATGACAGGGCTGTATCTACATGTTGGATTGGCTGTCTACTACTAATGACAGGGCTGTATCTACATGGATTGGCTGTCTACTACTAATGACAGGGCTGTATCTACATGGATTGGCTGTCTACTACTAATGACAGGGCTGTATCTACATGATTGGATTGGTATCTACATGGATTGTCTACTACTAATGACAGGGCTGTATCTACATGTTGGATTGGCTGTCTACTACTAATGACAGGGCTGTATCTACATGTTGGATTGGCTGTCTACTACTAATGACAGGGCTGTATCTACATGTTGGATTGGCTGTCTACTACTAATGACAGGGCTGTATCTACATGTTGGATTGGCTGTCTACTACTAATGACAGGGCTGTATCTACATGTTGGATTGGCTGTCTACTACTAATGACAGGGCTGTATCTACATGGATTGGCTGTCTACTACTAATGACAGGGCTGTATCTACATGTTGGATTGGCTGTCTACTACTAATGACAGGGCTGTATCTACATGTTGGATTGGCTGTCTACTACTAATGACAGGGCTGTATCTACATGGATTGGCTGTCTACTACTAATGACAGGGCTGTATCTACATGGATTGGCTGTCTACTACTAATGACAGGGCTGTATCTACATGTTGGATTGGCTGTCTACTACTAATGACAGGGCTGTATCTACATGGATTGGCTGTCTACTACTAATGACAGGGCTGTATCTACATGGATTGGCTGTCTACTACTAATGACAGGGCTGTATCTACATGGATTGGCTGTCTACTACTAATGACAGGGCTGTATCTACATGGATTGGCTGTCTACTACTAATGACAGGGCTGTATCTACATGGATTGGCTGTCTACTACTAATGACAGGGCTGTATCTACATGGATTGGCTGTCTACTACTAATGACAGGGCTGTATCTACATGGATTGGCTGTCTACTACTAATGACAGGGCTGTATCTACATGTTGGATTGGATGTCTACTACTAATGACAGGGCTGTATCTACATGGATTGGCTGTCTACTACTAATGACAGGGCTGTATCTACATGTTGGATTGGCTGTCTACTACTAATGACAGGGCTGTATCTACATGGATTGGCTGTCTACTACTAATGACAGGGCTGTATCTACATGTTGGATTGGCTGTCTACTACTAATGACAGGGCTGTATCTACATGGATTGGCTGTCTACTACTAATGACAGGGCTGTATCTACATGTTGGATTGGCTGTCTACTACTAATGACAGGGCTGTATCTACATGGATTGGCTGTCTACTACTAATGACAGGGCTGTATCTACATGGATTGGCTGTCTACTACTAATGACAGGGCTGTATCTACATGTTGGATTGGCTGTCTACTACTAATGACAGGGCTGTATCTACATGGATTGGCTGTCTACTACTAATGACAGGGCTGTATCTACATGGATTGGCTGTCTACTACTAATGACAGGGCTGTATCTACATGTTGGATTGGCTGTCTACTACTAATGACAGGGCTGTATCTACATGTTGGATTGGCTGTCTACTACTAATGACAGGGCTGTATCTACATGGATTGGCTGTCTACTACTAATGACAGGGCTGTATCTACATGTTGGATTGGCTGTCTACTACTAATGACAGGGCTGTATCTACATGTTGGATTGGCTGTCTACTACTAATGACAGGGCTGTATCTACATGGATTGGCTGTCTACTACTAATGACAGGGCTGTATCTACATGGATTGGCTGTCTACTACTATTGACAGGGCTGTATCTACATGGATTGGCTGTCTACTACTAATGACAGGGCTGTATCTACATGTTGGATTGGCTGTCTACTACTAATGACAGGGCTGTATCTACATGTTGGATTGGCTGTCTACTACTAATGACAGGGCTGTATCTACATGTTGGATTGGCTGTCTACTACTAATGACAGGGCTGTATCTACATGTTGGATTGGCTGTCTACTACTAATGACAGGGCTGTATCTACATGTTGGATTGGCTGTCTACTACTAATGACAGGGCTGTATCTACATGTTGGATTGGCTGTCTACTACTAATGACAGGGCTGTATCTACATGGATTGGCTGTCTACTACTAATGACAGGGCTGTATCTACATGTTGGATTGGCTGTCTACTACTAATGACAGGGCTGTATCTACATGGATTGGCTGTCTACTACTAATGACAGGGCTGTATCTACATGGATTGGCTGTCTACTACTAATGACAGGGCTGTATCTACATGTTGGATTGGCTGTCTACTACTAATGACAGGGCTGTATCTACATGTTGGATTGGCTGTCTACTACTAATGACAGGGCTGTATCTACATGTTGGATTGGCATGTTGGATTGGCTGTCTACTACTAATGACAGGGCTGTATCTACATGTTGGATTGGCTGTCTTCTACTAATGACAGGGCTGTATCTACATGTTGGATTGGCTGTCTACTACTAATGACAGGGCTGTATCTACATGTTGGATTGGCTGTCTACTACTAATGACAGGGCTGTATCTACATGGATTGGCTGTCTACTACTAATGACAGGGCTGTATCTACATGTTGGATTGGCTGTCTACTACTAATGACAGGGCTGTATCTACATGTTGGATTGGCTGTCTACTACTAATGACAGGGCTGTATCTACATGTTGGATTGGCTGTCTACTACTAATGACAGGGCTGTATCTACATGGATTGGCTGTCTACTACTAATGACAGGGCTGTATCTACATGTTGGATTGGCTGTCTACTACTAATGACAGGGCTGTATCTACATGGATTGGCTGTCTACTACTAATGACAGGGCTGTATCTACATGGACTGGCTGTCTACTACTAATGACAGGGCTGTATCTATATGGATTGGCTGTCTACTACTAATGACAGGGCTGTATCTACATGGGGCTGTATCTACATGGATTGGCTGTATCTACATGTTGGATTGGCTGTCTACTACTAATGACAGGGCTGTATCTACATGGATTGGCTGTCTACTACTAATGACAGGGCTGTATCTACATGGATTGGCTGTCTACTACTAATGACAGGGCTGTATCTACATGGATTGGCTGTCTACTACTAATGACAGGGCTGTATCTACATGTTGGATTGGATGTCTACTACTAATGACAGGGCTGTATCTACATGGATTGGCTGTCTACTACTAATGACAGGGCTGTATCTACATGTTGGATTGGCTGTCTACTACTAATGACAGGGCTGTATCTACATGTTGGATTGGCTGTCTACTACTAATGACAGGGCTGTATCTACATGTTGGATTGGCTGTCTACTACTAATGACAGGGCTGTATCTACATGGATTGGCTGTCTACTACTAATGACAGGGCTGTATCTACATGTTGGATTGGCTGTCTACTACTAATGACAGGGCTGTATCTACATGGATTGGTTGTCTACTACTAATGACAGGGCTGTATCTACATGGATTGGCTGTCTACTACTAATGACAGGGCTGTATCTACATGTTGGATTGGCTGTCTACTACTAATGACAGGGCTGTATCTACATGGATTGGCTGTCTACTACTAATGACAGGGCTGTATCTACATGGATTGGCTGTCTACTACTAATGACAGGGCTGTATCTACATGGATTGGCTGTCTACTACTATTGACAGGGCTGTATCTACATGGATTGGCTGTCTATTACTAATGACAGGGCTGTATCTACATGTTGGATTGGCTGTCTACTACTAATGACAGGGCTGTATCTACATGTTGGATTGGCTGTCTACTACTAATGACAGGGCTGTATCTACATGTTGGATTGGCTGTCTACTACTAATGACAGGGCTGTATCTACATGGATTGGCTGTCTACTACTAATGACAGGGCTGTATCTACATGGATTGGCTGTCTACTACTAATGACAGGGCTGTATCTACATGGATTGGCTGTCTACTACTATTGACAGGGCTGTATCTACATGGATTGGCTGTCTATTACTATTGACAGGGCTGTATCTACATGGATTGGCTGTCTATTACTAATGACAGGGCTGTATCTACATGTTGGATTGGCTGTCTACTACTAATGACAGGGCTGTATCTACATGTTGGATTGGCTGTCTACTACTAATGACAGGGCTGTATCTACATGTTGGATTGGCTGTCTACTACTAATGACAGGGCTGTATCTACATGTTGGATTGGCTGTCTTCTACTAATGACAGGGCTGTATCTACATGTTGGATTGGCTGTCTACTACTAATGACAGGGCTGTATCTACATGGATTGGCTGTCTACTACTAATGACAGGGCTGTATCTACATGTTGGATTGGCTGTCTACTACTAATGACAGGGCTGTATCTACATGTTGGATTGGCTGTCTTCTACTAATGACAGGGCTGTATCTACATGTTGGATTGGCTGTCTACTACTAATGACAGTGCTGTATCTACATGGATTGGCTGTCTACTACTAATGACAGGGCTGTATCTACATGTTGGATTGGCTGTCTACTACTAATGACAGGGCTGTATCTACATGGATTGGCTGTCTACTACTAATGACAGGGCTGTATCTACATGTTGGATTGGCTGTCTACTACTAATGACAGGGCTGTATCTACATGGATTGGCTGTCTACTACTAATGACAGGGCTGTATCTACATGGACTGGCTGTCTACTACTAATGACAGGGCTGTATCTATATGGATTGGCTGTCTACTACTAATGACAGGGCTGTATCTACATGGATTGGCTGTCTACTACTAATGACAGGGCTGTATCTACATGGATTGGCTGTCTACTACTAATGACAGGGTTGTATCTACATGTTGGATTGGCTGTCTACTACTAATGACAGGGCTCTATCTACATGGATTGGCTGTCTACTACTAATGACAGGGCTCTATCTACATGGATTGGCTGTCTACTACTAATGACAGGGCTGTATCTACATGGATTGGCTGTCTACTACTAATGACAGGGCTGTATCTACATGTTGGATACCCACAATGTTGTAGGGCTGACCCAATGTTGCAAGGCTGACCCAATGTTGTAGGGCTGACCCAATGTTGCAAGGCTGACCCAATGTTGCAGGGCTGACCCAATCTTGATGGGCTGACCCAATGTTGTAGGGCTGACACAATGTTGTAGGGCTGACCCAATGTTGCAGGGCTGACCCAATGTTGTAGGGCTGACCCAATGTTGCAGGGCTGACCCAATGTTGTAGGGCTGACCCAATGTTGTAGAGCTGACCCAATGTTGCAAGGATGACCCAATCTTGATGGGCTGACCCAATGTTGTAGGGCTGACCCAATGTTGCAGGGCTGACCCAATGTTGTAGGGCTGACCCAATGTTGCAAGGCTGACCCAATGTTGATGGGCTGACCCAATGTTGTAGGGCTGACCCAATGTTGTAGAGCTGACCCAATGTTGCAAGGCTGACCCATCTTGAAGGGCTGACCCAGTGTTGCAGGGCTGACCCAATGTTGTAGGGCTGACCCAATGTTGCAGGGCTGACCCAATGTTGCAAGGCTGACCCAATGTTGCAAGGCTGACCCAATGTTGCAAGGCTGACCCATCTTGAAGGGCTGACCCAGTGTTGCAGGGCTGACCCAATGTTGTAGGGCTGACCCAATGTTGCAGGGCTGACCCAATGTTGTAGGGCTGACCCAATGTTGCAGGGCTGACCCAATGTTGTAGGGCTGACCCAATGTTGCAGGGCTGACCCAATGTTGTAGGGCTGACCCAATGTTGTAGAGCTGACCCAATGTTGCAAGGCTGACCCATCTTGAAGGGCTGACCCAGTGTTGCAGGGCTGACCCAATGTTGTAGGGCTGACCCAATGTTGCAGGGCTGACCCAATGTTGCAAGGCTGACCCAATGTTGCAAGGCTGACCCAATGTTGCAAGGCTGACCCATCTTGAAGGGCTGACCCAATGTTGTAGGGCTGACCCAATGTTGCAGGGCTGACCCAATGTTGCAGGGCTGACCCAATGTTGCAGGGCTGACCCAATGTTGTAGGGCTGACCCAATGTTGTAGGGATGACCCAATGTTGCAGGGCTGACCCAATGTTGTAGGGCTGACCCAATGTTGTAGGGATGACCCAATGTTGCAGGGCTGACCCAATGTTGTAGGGCTGACCCAATGTTGTACGTCTCAGGTGGCGTTTCATTCTGGATACATAATTGACATTTGTCCTGATTTCTACGAGCTAGTTGTTGATAGTAGCTAGTTGTTGATAGTAGCTAGTTGTTGATAGTAGCTAGTTGTTGATAGTAGCTAGTTGTTGATAGTAGCTAGTCGTTGATAGTAGCTAGTTGTTGATAGTAGCTAGTTGTTGATAGTAGCTAGTTGTTGATAGTAGCTAGTCGTTGATAGTAGCTAGTCGTTGATAGTAGCTAGTCGTTGATAGTAGCTAGTCGTTGATAGTAGCTAGTCGTTGATAGTAGCTAGCTGTTGATAATAGCTAGTTGTTGATAATAGCTAGTTATTGATAGTAGCTAGTTGTTGATAATAGCTAGTTGTTGATAGTAGCTAGTTGTTGATAGTAGCTAGTTGTTGATAGTAGCTAGTTGTTGATAGTAGCTAGTCGTTGATTGTAGCTAGTTGTTGATAGTAGCTATTTGTTGATAGTAGCTAGTTGTTGATTGTAGCGAGTTGTTGATAATAGCTAGTTGTTGATAATAGCTAGTTGTTGATAATAGCTAGTTGTTCATATTAGCGAGTTGTTGATAATAGCTAGGTCTGGTTGTTGATAACATATCCTGTGAAGGATCGCCCAGCTAGCACATTTAGTTCCTTGGTAGTTGTGGTAACGTAAAAATAAATTATCTTATAGGCATGCCCAATTTATAATCTTATAAATTTTAATCTTATAGGCATGCCCAATTTATAATTTTATGCCCAATTTATAATCTTATAGGCATGCCCAATTTATAATTTTATAGGCATGCCCAATTTATAATCTTATAGGCATGCCCAATTTATAATCTTATAGGCATGCCCAATTTATAATCTTATAGGCATGCCCAATTTATAATTTTATAGGCATGCCCAATTTATAATTTTATAGGCATGCCCAATTTATAATCTTATAGGCATGCCCAATTTATAATCTTATAGGCATGCCCAATTTATAATCGTATAGGCATGCCCAATTTATAATCGTATGCACAATTTATAATCTTATAGGCATGCACAATTTATAATCTTATAGGCATGCCACAATTTATAATCTTATAGGTATGCCCAATTTATAATCTTATAGGCATGCCCAATTTATAATCTTATAGGCATGCCCAATTTATAATCTTATAGGCATGCCCAATTTATAATCTTATAGGCATGCCCAATTTATAATCTTATAGGCATGCCCAATTTATAATCTTATAGGCATGCCCAATTTATAATCTTATAGGCATGCCCAATTTATAATCGTATAGGCATGCCCAATTTATAATCGTATAGGCATGCACAATTTATAATCTTATAGGTATGCCCAATTTATAATCTTATAGGCATGCCCAATTTATAATCTTATAGGCATGCACAATTTATAATCTTATAGGCATGCACAATTTATAATCTTTTTAACAACAGGATATTGAGCCCCAAAGAGATAACATGATGTAGGTTTATTAAATATTCAAAATAAAAAATATGTGATTATTTATTAGTGGCTAGTGGTTGTATGTAAATATTTAGTCATCAGTGGGAGCTGCTGAGGGGAGGAGGGCTCATACTAATACCTGGAATGGAGCGAATGGAATGGCATCAAACACGTGTTTTGTATCTGACACCATTCCACCAATTCCGCTCCAGCCATTACCACGAGCCCGTCCTCTCCAATTAAGGTGCCACCAGCCTCCTGTGTTAGGCATATCATGTGAAAGAGGCTTCATATGAAGTGAAAAGCACAAGAGATGCTGTTGCATGTAGCTTGAACCTTACCGCTGTTTCCATGGGGACTGTTTATCACATAGTTTACCATCACTTCATTGTCCATTTATCAGACCTGGGATAACTATAGTTTAAACTTTGTGGTAATAAAATAAACACATTCCCAGGGGAAGTGACTACAACTATTTGAATACAGATCCCCTCCAAGAAATTACTACTTTTAAAACTTTTTGAAGAGAGATCTCAGTAAGTAACAACATTTCAGA